>NC_089584.1:92703185-93003185 GCF_019320115.1 Miscanthus floridulus | reverse complement strand
TGCCATGCTAGAGTAGGATTGGAACTTAGGTTGCAAGTCTTTTGTGCGGTGGAACAATTAGAAACACTATCTAGGCACAAGGGGTTAATTGGGCTAACCATAGGATTTAATTATTGCAAAGAAATTTAGAATTTGCCCAATTCACCCCCCCCCTCTTGGGCATCTTGATCCTTTCAGTTTACAAGGAAAATTGTAGAGTTAAAATAAAAGTATGTAGGTGTCCAAAAATAGTGAAACCAATTTTGTTAGTCTCCTAAAATCATGATCTACATGTTAGTATATTTTGTTCACATAGTTCGATAATGTTCGTGGAAGCTATATAATTAATTTAAGGTACTTAATATTGTAAAAATATAAACTTGTAGGAATTGTTGTGATCAATTGGTAATATTGTTGAATCTAAAATTTGTACAGTAGGCTCCTAGCAATATTAGGTACTCACTGTAATTTTTGTAGCTCTAGAATAATTAGTTTGCTAAATAGATAATGATGCCCTATTTTGCATAAGATTAAATCGATAGAATAAAATAAAAAAACAACTTGAGTTTATATAACTAAAATATTTGTTGGGAAATACGCCTTATTCGACAACATGGATATGCAGCCTAAGTATGGTCGTCGTTACAACAAGCTCGTTAGCTTGTGAGGCGATCGGGTTTTCTAAGCTTTCCAGCTGTCGTTGATTATTTACATTTATGCATTTGCATCAATGCATATCATATAGGTACGATGATGGATCAGGGAATCAATTGAAGGATGATTGGGAATCCGGAGATGGTGTAATGGTATTCTCTCTAGGAGATGATGCAATGGGCTTTCTATTCAGATGATGGTGGATGATTTGAAGATGCAAATACTAACTTTTAATACATATCTTACCCAGGCAAGCCCCGGTGCATAACCCCTACTTTTCTGCGGTTTAAATTATAATTGTGCATTAAGTTTTAAGGAGTTGAATGAAACCCACTTGCATATATATATCTTTATCCTATGAGTCTTACTAGTATGATATGATCGTGTAGAATGCTATGCTACTAGACTCCGGTAGAAGTCGAGTGGTTGACTGTTACTCGCGAGAGATAAGAAATATATTACTGCATTATTATCACTTGGAAAATATAAATGGTGGAAAGGAAAATGATGACCGGACAGGGATATGGTTTGGGTACTAGTGGGTGTAAGAGGTTGTGTCGCCGTGGACACGGGGCATAGCTTGGTTACACTGTTTTCCCTATCTGCGTCAGTTAAGGACCGGTCGTTGCATAAGATGCTAGGCAAGTCACAGATTTATTATCCCGAGTACATACTTGTGTATGGGCACTTGGAAGACTTGTTGCTCTCTTATCGTGGATCTGGCTCTTTCTAGACCGACTGTCTTGGTGGTTTTTGAGTTAGGATGTCCTTGCACCGCACTGAGTCCGGGACTCAGGGGCGGGGGCTTGGAGTCCCAGTTTGGACGGGACCTGGACACCCAGGACAGGAGGGTGATGGGTTGGTTCTGCTTGTGCCCGGGGTATAAGCGGGGCATGTGTTTTCGGGATACCCAGCTGGGGACATTGGTTCGCGAATCACCGCCGAGTCGGTACGACTTGTCTTAACTTTAGCACCGTAGTAAGAACTGAAAGATGAAAGATGGAATGGAAAAATGAAATCTGATTGCTTACCACCTGCTTAAAAGTAGCACAGGTGCTTACATAGAATGGTTGGTTAATGAACTAATGCGGCTGTTAATAAAAATTGAATATAAGGACGCACGCTTAGTAATGCTTTCGGCAAATGCAATAAACCCACAAGCCAGATAGCCTTGTATATCCTTGGAGTCTTTTCTTTTCTCCTGTCGAGTAAGTCTTGCTGAGTACAATTGAGTACTCAGGGTTTTATTTCCCCTGTTGCAGGTGACAGGTGGGTGCTAGAGCTGACATTTGTGTGTGGATTCCTCCTGGTGGGCTCAGAGAGGATTTTCTTTACGTTGCGACCATAGTTTTTATTTATAACTCTCACCCAATGTTTTTATCACATAAGTTTTTATAATCTGTTGTCATAGTTCAATTATCAATGTTTCATCATGCCATGAATAGATATTTATTTCCGATGTAATCCTGATCACATGTTTATATTCCGTTGTTAATTTAAATTGTTCATAACTCTGATAATATGATTACATTCCGCTATTATACAATTATGATTATACTCTGATGTTGTATTAAAAGTGATGTAAGAAATAGTTATGAATGATGTAAGCTTTATTCTCTCATTTGTGGTCCTGATGAAAAAATATGGATTTTCAGGTTCTCTCCTGGGGTGTGCCTGACAGAACCGAGTAATTTAGTGTTCTCCCATGTGTGCTTAGTATCTAATGGAAGACGAGCACTCCTGGGAGGCATTAGATTAGGCGGTTCTGCCATACTTTCGAATTGGAGCAAATCTTGTTGAATGTCTCGTCCCCTCCCTCTAAGACCACACCAAAAGCAAAGACATCAAGGTTGCTACAACTGTTATTCAACTAATTAAGTAGTGTGCCCCTTCACGGCGAAGCGGTTCACCCCTCCTATAGAACTGAGCTTGCGTCTCTTGAATAATGCATGCTAGCTGGCGTCTCACTGAGATCCACTCCAGACCGGCGACACTAGATCTATATCGGCAAGAATGGTGCTCTCCATGCTTGTCTAATCTACAGGAATATTAAAGGCCTATTTGGATTCCATGATCTAAAGTTTAGCCACTAAACATTAGACCACTTAAGATCTTGAAGCTCCAAACTTTAGACCACTAAACTTTGGAATGAAAAAATAAATTATAATAGAATGGTTAGAAAATACTAACCATAAGCAAGATCAAAGCTGAGGACACCAGTAGTGCTTTTACTTGGGTCTGACCGATCAAACTCAACTGATGTAATGTAGTAACTCAATACAGTGCAGTGACACTTTGTATTGCGATGACCAAGCCAAATGTTCGCAGATGGTGTCACCATGGCTGGCTGTGGTGGAGGAGCAATGTTATTGACGATGATGTTAGTGAGTATTGGTCGAAGCAATCAACATGAAAGACAACATGAGCACCGTCTAACTTGGTTGAAAGGCAACCCGTGGTGAAGAATGCAAGTTGTCATGTGAAGTTCTTCCCAAAACCTTATCCACCCTATCTCGGTGCATGATCACAAGAGCGAAAGGTTTTGAAGACCTACTCTCTCAATTACAAGTGTACGTCAGTGATCGGGATAGAATAGTCACGATGACTGCATAATATAGAGAGGAGAAAAAAATCTAATTAACTATTTATACCTGAATAATTGGTATAAAACTATTTTACATGTGTAACCCATTTGATCTATGCGTGATAGGTTTGGTTACTGGATGGTGGTCACGAAATACTGACGCCACTTGAAATGCTAAATCACAAATTTGAACAGTATTTTTCAGTGAATAAAAAGTGTTTTTTTTCATAACAAATCAGCATAAGTCAAATTTGAACGAAACGAACAGGGCTGCTCTTCTGACAAAAACGATCAGCTATAGGCAGCTGCACCTACAGGGTCACACATCGTATCCAACCGGCCGTGCTGCCCGTGTTCAAACACGAAACTCAGCCCTGCGTTAATTTGTGATGAACGGAGTCGTGCGAAGCGACACACTCCAGAAACAGGAAAGTTACTAGCTACTATACAAGAGAAGAAAAGAAAAGGAAACAGGGAAATTGCAGCTGGGCCGGTGAGAAACGGGAGTCTGGCTCTATTCGTTTGAGCCTATGAGATACAATCATCTCTATTTTTTTTATCATAGAATAGTGTTTTTCTCACGTATAAAATCAATAAATCAATCATACGAATCAGTCGCAGCAGACATGAGTCCTGACCCAGCCGACGCGGCTGTCCTATTCCGGAACGGTGTCGAGCAAGGCAGTTGCGCGAGACGCGGACCGGGCTTGTCGCGCCATCCTCGTATCGGTCTCGAACTCCTAGCTTGCCACCGACATCTGCTTTGGTGCTTCCCGAGGAGCGCGGCGACGGCGCTCACCGCAATAAAAGGGGACGCCCTCCGCCCTCCACCCTCCGGACGGGCAAGTGAAGCAATCTCATCTCATCACAATTCACAACTCAAAAATCCAAGCGGCACCTGCTGGTGTTCCGTAGCACGCACGCCTGTGATGGAAGGCTCCTTCAAAGACCGGTGGCTGAGCCACCGCCACCGCCGCCGCCGCCGCCTTGCCGATCTGAATGCCGACGAGCCGAATGAAGGCGAGTTCGTCCCGGAGCACCACTACCACCCCGGCATGAAGAGCGAGAAGTACTACGACGACCGCGATCCCTCAAGCGATTCAGACGAGACCATCAGCGACTCCGTGCGGGCGAACTACGGCGCCGCCAGCCCGTCCTGCGCCGCGGCGAACGACAACGGCGCCGCCAGCTCGTCCCCCGTCCCCGCCGACGCCGCGGCGGTGTTCGCCTGCCCCTTCTGCTGGAAGGAGTTCCGCAGCCACAAGGCCGTGTGCGGGCACATGAAGGTTCACCGGGAGCAGGGGATCAAGAAGGACAGGGAGGCCAAGCGCAACGTCAACGTGGCTGCCGTGGGGCGCCGCTGGGCCGCCACCGGCAATCGAGGCTGCTCGGGGTCGAGGGGAAGGGCTGCCTCTACGAATGCCGAATCGGACCAATCCATGGCCGCTGTGGTGGCTGCAGAGTCCAAGATTGTCTTGCAGCCCAAGCCTTTGGCGTTTGCACCGCCCAATCCGTCGTCCGTGCCCACGGCGACCGAAGCACCCAAGATGCCGTCCGTGCCCGCGGCGTCCGCAACGGCCAATGATTCCTTCGAGAGCAGCAGCCCGAAGCCGATGCACAAGGACGCCATGGAGACTGCGGTCGCAAGAGCAGCTAATCCACTCATGGAAGATGCCGTCCACCTACATGCCGCGCCGCCGCCTGCTGCACCCGTCCACCAGCAGCTCGTTGCGCCGCCGCCTGGAGATCGGCGGAGTCCGAAAGGGTATACATGCAAGAAGTGCCGTATGTGGTTCCGAACGCACCAGGGGCTCGGCGGCCACATGGTTGGCCACAAGAACAGGGAGAGGGAGCTGGCTCCCGCCGCGGTCCAGGACGGCGCCGTCCCGTACCGCAGCAACGCCAAGCCGGAGAAGATGCACGTGTGCAAGGTCTGCGCTGCGGAGTTCCCCGGAGGCGTACAACTCGGCGGCCACATGAGGAAACACTGGGCTGGCCCGCCGATCAACAAGAAGCCGCGCTTCGTCGTCCAGATCCTTCCACCACCACCACGCACGACCACGGTGCACTACCGGAGACTGTGTAGTTATCGAGTGCCCAGACAATTACCGAGTGTCAAAAGTCGGGACACTCGGAAAATATTTATTACCGAGTGCCAACACTCGGAAAACATAAACACCCGGTAGTAGACCTCTTTACCGAGTCCGAACACTCGGTAACCTCAAACACTCAGTAGAACTACAATTTTACCGAAGGGGCGCACTCGGTAAAAAGAGACACTCGGTATTGAGCTGCCACGTCTCCTAGTATACCAACCGTGCGCCAAACGGCGTCACGGCATGACATGTTTGCCGAGTGTAGAAGTATTTGCACTCGGTAATAATAAAGTTTTACCGAGTGTAAGTTCACAACACTCGGTAAACACTATCTTTTACCGAGTGTACTGGCGCAACACTCGGTAAAATTCAACCAAATTTCTTGTTTTTCCCTTCATTCTTTTTCCTCTATCCACATATGATATTTAGTACTCCATTCCAAAATATGGTGTTTATTTCGATTTATTTACTATATTTCACAAAATTTTCATTCTTTATGATAATTAGATACATATCGTGTAAATTTAATTGTAATAATTAAAATCGAACTCGATAAATCACGAGATTGGAAGAATTAACATTGAAGCATACATCTATATTATAGAAAAATTTTCATAACGTTTCGGAAGTATTTTTACATTCGTCGCTGCCGAACCGGTACATCTCCCAAAGAGACACTAAACATTCACAATGACGAATAGGATTTCTATTAAGAGTGAAATTCAACATTATGATTTGAACTTGGAATTTTTTAGATAGTAAATAGATGACATGAAATAGTTCATGTGAAAGTTTGGTGAATTTTAGGATTAAATTGGCATTTTTTCATTTTTGTTTTGCATGAAATAATGGAGACTTTTACCGAGTGTGACCTCAAACACTCGGTAAAGATTAGCCACGGCCCACCTGTCTCTTTACCGAGTGCCGTAGATCTAGGCACTCGGTAAACATGTACCAGGCCCACATGTTATTGGGCTGCGGTGCTTCTGTTTACCGAGTGCCGTAGATCTGGGCACTCGGTAAACATGTACCAGGCCCACATGTAATTGGGCTGCGGTGCTTGAGTTTACCGAGTGCCGTATATCTAGGCACTCGGTAAACAGAGGCATTCACTTAGTCGTTTCTCCCTCAAATCGTGCAGACGACACACACACCGCACGCCCGCGCATCCCCGCCGCACCGCCGCCGTCCCCCGCGCCGGCGCCTCCCCGCCGTCCCCCGCACTTGCGCCCGCGCCTCCCCGCGCCCGCGCGCTCCACGCCGACGCCGGCGCCTCCCCGCCGTCGCCGGCGCCTCCCCACCGCCGCGGCCGCCTCCTCCCCTCCACGCCGTCGCAGAACCGGCGCGCGCGGTGGAAGACGAAGCAGCTGGAGAAGGGGAAAGGAAGGGCTGAAGCTCCAGCTCGACGCTGGCCGTCCTGGACGCGAGCGCGCTGGACACCTGGGCGATCCACGGCGTCGTCTGACTCCGACGAGCTCCCGGCCTCCCGCTCGACACCGAGCACGCGGACGCGCAGCCCCCGGCTCCAACTCCATCCAATCGTCCACCCTTTTCTGAGGTATTCTGAGGCTCTTCATCTTCATCATCCTCGCTAGAACACTAGAACAGAGGCGCGGCAGACACGTGTGTTGTGCTTTGTGGTTTACTTGGGTAGTAGATGCAAAGTATCAATGTAAGAAAATAGTAATCTGAGATTTGTAGCTTTCGTAAGAGAAGTTTCTGTAGATTCTATCCAAAAAAAAATGCTACTGCATAGTTGTCTAAGATTGAATTTGAACAGGCTTTCTGAGAAGTATTTATTTTGCTGGTGCTCCAAATTAGAGAGAGAGATCATGCATAGTTGCCGCGGATCATGCATGTTTGCAAGAGGAGAGAGAAAGCAGCAAATTAGAGAGAGAGAGAGAGAGAGAGAGATGAAGTTAATAAGGAAATAAACAAAGTGAGTTCTGAGATTGAACTGGCCCTTGCAATAGTTTGAATCATTCGCTAAAAGTCTAAAAGACCAAATCAAACAATGAAACACAAAACAACTGAATAAAACATTGAAAGACGCAAAAAACTTCAGGGAAAATAATGACAAATTGCAACAACTGGAAAACTGAAGAAACATTGACAATGATGGTGTCACCTTTGCCTCATGTCCTTATCAGTTCATGGTGCCCTCTATCATCGATGATTGGCAGCGTGGCACGACGTTGATCGCGTGCAAACTGGTATCACTGGAAGACTGTAGAAACCATTTGAAGCATATATCTCAACTTGTAACCTTGGTGGCCTAGGTTTGACCTGTAATTAACAGAGGAGACAATTAACACATAAGAATAGACTAATAGTTGATCTACAAATTACATACATCATAGAGGTACCTCTAGTTATTTCTCATGGTATATAATAAATTGATTTCACATCAAACAACCTGCATGCCACATTGATCAAGCAACCTACGCTTCACTGTTTTAAGCTCTGACTACACGAAAACAAAGTTCAGTATTTATGATATGCAACCCCAATATGAAGGTTAAGGAAACAAATAAAGCCACCTGTCTAAATCTGAGAAGTATCCTGTGAACAAAAATACAAGCCACCTGTTCTTATTTTCTCTTCGATCAGCGTTGCCCGTTGCCCCATTGCAGGGTGCAGCAGCCATGGGTGGGGCCCCTAAAGCAGTCCTCTCTCTCTCTCTACCACTTTAGCATATCCTGCATTATTCATCTCTCTCTGCAGTGCCTGGGCTAGCCGGCCGCTGCCATCTTTTATCAGAGTGGGGAGAGTGGAGAATGTGGAGGCATGCATGGCACAGGACCGGCCTGCTGCAGCTGGTTAGTAGTAGTATGTTTGTGTGTGTCGATGATCCCCGGCCGGGCACGGCCAGCTTTGCAAGAATAGCACAGCGGTCTGCTGAACCTGATGAAGTGATTGATCAACTCAAATGGACGGCATTAATTCCCGGTCGGTCTGCAATTTCGGCGCCAAAATTATGTGTGTGCTGGCGCGCCTCACCTCATGATCATGCGTGCATACATGTAAGATCGAGCTATGTTTGATCAATGTATAGGGCTATATAAGGCAAGCATTCCATTGCCTTTCTCCATCTCATCGAGTCATCCATCTATCCATCCTCCAAACATGGCTGCGGCACTTGGGGGCCTTCTCCCCGGCGTCTGCGCCGTGCTGATGGTAATCGCCGTTGCAAGCGCTGCCTCTAGTGTATATAGAGTACCAGGAAGAACATGAAGGCCGAGGCGGCATTCAAGGGTATATAGAGTACTAGGAGTACATGCATTTAATTATGCTATAACATTAACAGTGCATACTGAATGCTTTAAGCTGATCAGTGATTCGGTCAGAAGAAGCTAGCTAGCTGCTGCTGCTACTGAATGTCTTCTGATCGATCTCCTCAAAGGAGAAGTGGCAGTTTTTACCCTTTAGTGCTGCGACACCGATAATAATTTTCATAAGCATACATGTTTATATATTGGTTGCCTTTCTGTCTAAAATATATGGAAATTATCCAATCTTTTGTTAATTTTTTTCCACATGATCCAGTCCAAGTTTCTCATGCTATCAACAAGTATGTACCTATCTCATCAACATGTATTCCACTTGCTAAATATATCACTCTTGTTGTCCAAAATCTTTGAACAATCTATTCATTAGTAACTAGGGCTTGTCATCGGTGATTTGTTTGTGGTAGTGTCATGCCATGTGACCTATAGTGCTGCGATAGAACCTAGCGCCCCTTTGTGTGCTAGCCACATGGTTGTGCTGCTAGGCAGCGCGCTGGTGCTCGGGTATATGGTTGAGACACGCTACAAAACCTGCTGATGCTCTACCTCAATCTTCGATAAATCTTGCTAGTGATGGTTGTGGCTACAAAAAAATTGGTTCCATGTATTCCTCCATCTACAAGTGACATAGCGGCCTTTCAACCTTAGGTAAAATCTCATCATCCAATCTAGCAAACATCTTCTATGTGAATCGACCAAGAACATGAATGTCTCTTTATCATCTCATATGGTTTTTCTCTAGCACTACTACTCTATTGCTCTAAACTGCAATATCGTCTATATGTTAGGATGGATGACCGTCAGTGGATGTACACGGGCTATCAGAAGAGGGGTCAATACACAAATGAATGGATTGAGAAGGCCAATGATTTCATGACGAAGGCATTTGCAAACGGACGGCGACATGCCTGGTGTCCCTGTAGGAAGTGTAAGAACAAGGCAATGAAAACATATGAGGAGATGAGTAAAGATCTTGTCAACAATGGATTTGTAGAGAACTATACCCGGTGGACCATGCATGGTGAACGCCATCGTGCGAGAGAAGAGGTCGTGAGACAACGGATCGAGGAGTTTGATTCTGAAGCCGGGGTGGCAGAAATGTTAAATGACCATGACATGGCTTTCGATGAAGGAAGTGCAGAGCAGGAGCCAGAGCAAACTGCAAAGGCGTTTTACGCCATGTTGGATGCGGCACAACAACCCCTTCACGGGCGCACCAATGTTTCTAAACTGGATGCCATTGCACGTCTAATGGCTGTGAAGTCCCAGTTTAGCTGGAGTAGAGAATCCTTCGATCAACTGTTGACAGTAGTTGGCACCCTACTTCCGGATGATCACGTTCTGCCAAAGAACACATATGAGTCAAATAAAATCCTTCGTGCACTCAAGATGTCGTACGAGCAGATACATGCTTGTCCGAACGGATGCATCTTATTCAGGGGAGAACATGCTGACGATAAGTACTGTCCGAAGTGTAAGGCATCTAGGTACATTGAGTTAGAATCTGGTGATGGTCGGAAGACGCAAACAAAAGTCGGCGCAAAGATCCTGAGGTACCTTCCTTTCATACCGAGGATCCAACGGCTTTTCATGAGCGAGGAATCCGCAAAACAGATGACGTGGCACAAAACTGGACGCCGATACACTGACAAGATGATACATCCGTCCGATGGTGAATCATGGAAAAGCTTCGATCGGAAGCATACCGACAAAGCTGATGAGGCTCGTAATGTACGCATTGCACTGGCAACTGATGGGTTCAATCCTTATGGAATGGGTTCTTCACCATACACATGTTGGCCCGTATTCGTCATCCCTCTCAACCTCCCACCTGGCGTCGCCTTTCAACGGCAAAATATTTTCTTGTCACTTATAATTCCAGGACACCCGGGGGCTAATATGAGTGTGTACATGGAGCCTTTGATAGACGATTTGGTCCGTGCATGGGACGAAGGGGTAGTGACATACGACCGATTCACAAAGACAAACTTCAGAATGCATATTTGGTACCATTATTCCATGCATGACTTCCTGGCTTATGGGTTATTTTGTGGCTGGTGTGTTCACACGAAGATGCCATGCCCGATATGCAAGTCAGCTAGTGGAGTTCTTTCGGTTGGAGAAGGGGGGCAAGTTTTCTTCGTTTGACAAACATCGACAATTCCTCCCTCTTGACCACCCATTCAGGAGAGACAAGAAGAACTTTCGAAAAGGTGTCACAGTGGAAGACTCTGCACCGGAAATGATGACAGGTGCCCAGGTTCTTGAGATGTTAGATGGTCTTGTGGTCGACAATGAAAAGGGGGGCTTCGTGGGATATGGAAAAGAGCATGCCTGGACACACAAGTCGTGCTTGTGGAAGCTTCCTTACTTTAAGGACCTCCTTCTTCCACATAACATTGATGTAATGCACACTGAAAAGAATTTCGCCGAGGCGGTCCTTCACACAATCATGGACTGGGAAAAGTCAAAGGACAATGTCAAGGCTAGATTGGATCAAGCAACGCTGTGCGATAGACCAAAGCTAAATATGTTGCCTCCCTTACGCGGGAAGTCATGGAAGAAGCCTAAGGCCGACTTCGTCCTAACGAGGGCCCAAAAGAAAGAAGTTCTTCAATGGTTCCAATCGTTGATGTTCCCTGACGGGTATGCAGCGAATTGGAGGAGGGGTGTGAACTTAAGTACCATGCGAATCACAGGGCTGAAGAGTCATGATTACCACATATGGATTGAGCGCCTTCTTCCGGTGATGGTTCGTGGCTATTTCCCTGATCACATCTAGGCGAGTGATGGCAGAGTTGAGCATGTTCTTCCGCAAGCTATGTGCTAAGGAGATATCTCGGACCGAGATTGAAGAAATGGAAAGAATGGCCCCGGTGTTGCTCTGCAAGTTGGAGAAGATCTTTCCCCCCGGCTTCTTCAATCCGATGCAACATTTGCTCTTGCACCTACCATATGAGGCAAAAATGGGGGGCCCTGTGCATGCCCGTTGGTGCTATCCAATTGAGCGATGCCTAAAGGTTCTTAGAACAAAATGCAAAAATAAATGCAAAATTGAAGCTTCCTGTGCAGAGGCATCCATTGTGGAGGAGGTGTCATACTTCACAACAAGATACTATGCCGACAACCTTCCTAACGTGCATAATCCACCCCCTCGTTACAATGCTGCCGACAATCAGTCGACCCTCAGCCTTTTCCGAGGGCAACTCGGAAGTGCAAGTGAACCTACCTTGAAGATGTTGAGCCTAGAAGAGTGGCGCTCTATCCAGCTGTATGTGTTGCGGAACCTTGAAGAGGTTGGCCCGTACATTGCGTAAGTTTTACACAAACTTGTTTCTTTTCTTGTCAGTATTTCACATGCACCCATCCAACCCTCTTGTTAACGGCCGTTACAGCAAATTTGTTCTCCTCTACCATCGTCCATCACGGAGGGAACCCACCGAAGCGGAAGTTGAAACCCTTCTAAGACATGGCGCGGGAGAACGAAATCCCACTTTTATTTGTTGGTTCAAGGAGGAGTAGTGTTCAATTTCATTTGTTGTTTGTACTTAACTCTCAACTTGACAAATATATAACGAATCATCCTACTTGAACTAGCAGGCCAAAACTGACGTGTCTATGAGTGCCGAGTTGAGGCAAGTTGCCAATGGATTTGAATTTAGGGTCAAGTCATTCTCTGTGTACGATGTCAATGGATATCGCTTTCACACAACTCGGCATGAGCAGCGTCGGCCGAATCGAAGAACCACAAATACCGGTGTTTTCACGCCAGGCACAGATGGGTTGGACTACTATAGAATAATTGAAGAAATATACAAACTCAAGTTTCCTGGTTGTGTACCTCTTCATCCTGTCATATTCAAATGCCATTGGTTTGATCCCAAAGAAGTGATAAAGACCCCTGAGCTTGGGTTAGTCGAAGTTCTAAAGTCATCCATCTTGTTAGGAGATGACGTGTACATTGTGGCCCAACAGGCCACGCAAGTTTATTATCTCTCATACCCGTGCCAAACCAAAGACCGTCTTAAGGCGTATGATGTTGTGTACAAGGTATCGCCGCATGGTAAAGTACCCGTCCCAAACGATGATGATTATAACATCGATGCAAACACATATGACGGAGAGTTCTTTCAAGAAGAAGGATTAGAAGGGAGTTTTGAGATTGTCTTAGATGTAGATCTCGCAATGGAAGTAGACAATGATACGATCATTGTTGACGGGGATGATGGAGAGGAGGTTCACAACGCGAAGGACTTGTTATTACTTGAGCAACACCATTCAGGCAGTGTCGCTAGTGATGAGACTTTGAGAGACGATCATAATTACAGTCGACAATAGCGATGATGAGATTTTTGGCCCACCTATCGATGATCTTGATGATTATTTCTAGTACATGTAAGATCTGTAGTACTTATGGCAATTTTATACATGTATGATACATTTACTTATTTTGCATCTCTTTTATACATGTATGATATATTTACTTATTTTGCATCTCTTTTATACATGTATGATACATTTACTTATTTTGCATCTCTTTTATACATGTATGATACATTTACTTTTGTATATGCGTACTGATAGTTTATTCCTTTTGTTGCAGGTGATTGATGGTGGGCGGTGGAATCAGGAAGCTTAGGTCGGTTATGACCTTACTGGCTGGTGGCGAGGGGTCCAGCCAGGGTGGAGGAGGAGGGCGTGCACAGACTGAGGGTGGAGGGCGTGCCCAGGGAGGAGGAGGACGACGACGATGAGGGCGTGCCCAGGGAGGTGGAGCCCAGGATGGAGGAGGAGCCCAGGGTGGAGGAGGAGGACGGCGACGATGAGGGCGTCGAGAGCCGACACCTCCTCCACAGGACGACGACCACGAGTTCGTAGCGGCCACGGAGGAGGATGAGGAGGAGGAGGAGACCAGGGAGGAGATAGCGGAGGCGGTGGAGGAGGCACGGAGGGAGGATGCTTCCGAGCGGGTTGAGCGCGAGGAGGATGCCGACTTGGTGGCAGAGGAAAATGGGGTGCCTACGGTTTGGATACGAGGGTCGTCGCGCCTCCCAGACTTACCCATACAGAGACGGCCAGTGATTCGACCATCCGGAACTAAGTAAGTAATTTTTGCATGTTAACACTAATTCATAGGTTTTTAAGTTATAACAGAAACTAATATTCAATCTCAATAACTTTGTGCAGGGATTGGGAAATGGTGATCCCAGGGAGTCACTCTCGCCGAGTAAACGGGATCCTGGGTCTTCTGTGCAGGGCAAACTACCCCGGGATGGTGAGGATCGATGGTGTTGTGCAGCCCGCCATGAAGTGGTCCCACTGGCACGCCGCCAGCGATCAGACTGATCGAGCTGGCAGGTGTTATAACAGCAAGGCCGACCGGGTGATGAAAGAGCTGTGGGTACGTGTTCATCGCACTATGCTGATAATAACATCACATTAATTGTATATTACTGACTGTATTTGCTTGTAGGATTACTACACCTTGGCGGAGGGAGTACGTAGGGAGGACGCGGATGACGTGGTGAACAGAGTCTGTGTTCACCGAGTGCAGGACCTCTTCTACGAGACAAAGCTCCTGTGCAGAAGAATTTACCATGCCCGCAGAGGAAACAGAGTCACCAGAGCGCAGGCAGTGCACCTGCCCCTAACTAAGGAGCAATACTTGACGGTAAACATGAGATTACATCGTCTGTGATTAATTGCACTGAAATTGATTTATGATTTGTCATGTGCTCGTGTACGTGCAGGTGCCTCCTGCTTGGTGTGCGGGGATGGACAACTGCTGGGAGGCCATTGTGGACACGTGGTTGAGTGAGGAGTACGAGCAATATCACGCCGTACGCTCACGTTGCCGTGCGATGATGCAGGGTTCCTCGCACAAACAAGGGCCCACTACCCTCAAGGAATATGCAGCCAGATATGTACGTGGATTTCATTTCGTTGTTGCTACGCTAACTTCTGAATGCATAATATCTTATTGTTGTGCTTCTTCCTGCAGACGCAGGTTCCACCCCGGCCAGGAGTGCGCCTCGTTCAAGGCATATGCCTTGGCACACAAGGGCAAGGCAAAGGACCCCGACCTCGTCTACAACCCGGAGGACCCGCCCGAGGCATACAGTAACCTGAGCGTGCACAGTCGCCTCAGCGAGTACACGGCGATGGCGAGAGAGATCCATGGGCCAGAATTTGATCCGAGCACCGCTGACCTCGAGGGTGACATCGTCATGAGGTTGGGACCAGGTAAGCCACACGGGAGGTACTACATGGGCAACAGCACCATAGACACGGCCAACACTCAGACACTCGCCCAGATTAGAGCCCGGAGCACGAGTTTGAGCCCGGCCATACGCCCACGCTCACAGCCCCAGGTGGTAGCACTCCAGGTTAGTTCTGTTGCATTCGTTGTCCATTCATTTTCTACCCATTCTTTATTTGCATTCTAACTATGTGATAAATAATTGTAGGCCCAGATTGAAGCCCTGCAGGAGTCACAGCAGGCCTCACAGAGCCAGTTTCAGGCCCTCCAGCTATCGCACCAGGCCGAGTTGGCACAGGAGAGGGCGCGAGTGCAGGCCCAGCTTGAGGCCTTCCAGCAGTCGCAGAAGGCCTGGTACGAGTACATGGCCAGCTTTTCTCAGAGCATGGGCCAGCCTCCACCGCCTCCGCCGCCGCCGATGATACCGTTGGTGCCTCCACCTCCGCGCGACGGCACTCCTGTGAGTCACTCTTCATCTTGAAAGGCTTTTTCAGTTCAGATTGTGCTACAGTCAACACTATCATGTTAGAACCTAGAAGAGAGTAGGATACATACATGTATAAGTTAGATTATTAGTAATATTGTTCAGACCTTGAAAGGCATCATGTTAGGTTCTACATGAGTACATAGGTGTTTGCCCAATTCATGTTCAGTCTACTCGACCATGTGTGACGATATCTTGCACATAGAGGAGACCTAAACAGCAACTAACTTGATATGTGTTATCTATTATATGCCTATATATTGATGTCACTGTTAACTGGTCTTTCGAAGGAATATTTGAATTTGGCATACTACCTTATGATTAATTGACAAATATGTTTATTTTCTTTTGCTCCCTCATTCCAGGGACCTTCTACAGCTGGATCGAACAACGATCAAGACTTGGACTTGTCTCCGTTTCTCGGTAGGGCTCCGACCATGTGACAGGACCATGTTTCACTTGTTTGTATGTTGAACTTAGAAGTGGGTTGAACTTTGTGGACTTTGGACATGTTGATGGTGTTTGTGGACTTTGCATTGTGCTTGTGACATTTGTTGTAGCTATATGTTGGTTATAATGAGTGGATGTGACATTTGTGGACATATATGTGATATATATTGTCTATCTGTTGGTAACTGTGATATTCTGTTATAATTGTTGTTAATTGTGGCTGGATATGCACTGAAACAAACAAAAAAAATACTGTGGACAAGTTTTACCGAGTGTTACACTCGGTAATGGTCATGTTTACCGAGTGTTACACTCGGTAAAACAGAGAACAGAACCAAATTGGTTCTGATTCTGTTAATTTTGCCGAGTGATGCCATTTTTTACCGAGTGCCACGACCCCACTCGGATATATGTGCCATTTTTTACCGAGTGGAACACTCGGTTAACGAGTTACATGTTTACCGAGTGTTACTGGTACACTCGGTAAACTATATTAGGGAAAAATATTTGCGGAATTGTTTTAATCATGAAAATGGTTATCTGTTTACCGAGTGCTATGTCTAACACTCGGTAAACGACGCCGTTAACGGCAAGCTTGGGGACTGACGACCGTCACGTCGTAGTTGTTTACCGAGTGCCGGCGTAGCACTCGGTAAGATTTATTCTCCGAGTGCCCCGTTAGTTGACACTCGGTAAACTAACTTTACCGAGTCGTTGTTTACCGAGTCATGTTTACCGAGTGTGGCACTCGGTAAACAATTTACCGAGTGTTTCTCCATATTTACCGAGTGTTTATCACACTCGGTAATTAATCAGTATCCGTAGTGGTGGGCGTGGCAGACCTCACGCTCGCGCTGCCGGTCAAAGCGGACGAGGCGTTGCCTGCACCTAGGCCGGCCGTGGCGAGCAGAGTGCGTCTCTTTGGCATTGACATCGGACCAGGGGTGCAGACGCCGGCGGCGCAACAAGGCTCGTCGTCTGCGACAGTCATCGGCGTCCACCAGTAGGAACAGTCAGAAGGACAACTAATTTTGAGGCCTAGTGCGGGCATGCAAAAGCATGTAGAGGAATACAGTACTTAACATTGTTTCCTTTTTCAGTGTAGAAGATATACGGATCTTTTCCCCCTATGTTCACGGAGAACAGTTTACTCTTTTTTTGCAGACAATTGAAAATACAAATGCAGTACATGTTCTGGCTTACTATGTTTTTCTTGATTTTTTAAGATGGTTATTATATGGTGATGTCATCACCACCGGTGTGAGAGCATCTCCGATAGTTCTAAAAAAAATCAATTGGTAAATCAATGAGTTTTTTAGGTGGACAAAAAAGTTGGAAGCACGTTTGTTAAGTTTCTTCACCAATTTCGAAAATCTTCTCCTAAAATATAGAAGACAATGATGCATCAAGATTCCTGAACTATTTCTAAATCACCATATGCACTTTTATACTTTCTTCTTCTCTTATATATTTGCATTGGGAATCCTATATTACTCTTTATTCTTCCTCGTATCCTTCCAAATTTGCAGCTCGGTACACACATATATTCCACCTTTAGATTTGCAGCTTGATACGCACGTATATTTCTACACAATTAGGTCGATTTTTATGCGAAAAGATTGGGAGTTAAAATATAAAGTTGGTGGAGATCAGTTTTTTTTTTAATCTTGCAAAAAAAAATCAAGATTGGAAGTGGGCTTTCAGAACTCTGGTGGCTCTGACCACGTATAACTACCCCAACAACAAGGCCACTAGGCCAGTTTTTCACTCCACACGAAGGCTAAACACTAAGGCCTCTTTGGGAGAAAAAAAATTATGTTTCTTGTGTTTTTCTATGAAATTTCTATATGATTCCTGTGTAATTTGTACATTCCAATGGGGCTCTAAACCAAGTAAATGCGGATGGTATATTCTTATTTTTCCTTTTCTTTTAAGGCACATATGCAATCTTTTTTCCTCCAAAATATAGTAGATACATTTAAACATTCATGCATGCTCAGCTCACCTTATGAACACACAAAAGCACCCCTTACCCCTGTAAACACATTGGGAATGTTAGCTTGAGAGTGAAAATTTTGTCATAAAGTGCTCCGAACAAAGTTTTATTTTAAGATTTAAGAATAAAGAAAGTATTCCAGCCTCTTCCATCCACAAGTGAATGACTCTAACCGGCTCCCAACAAAGTAAAAGTTATACATCTAGTTTCATCTAAAGGATTGAAATGACCTGTTGCCCCAGAGATGTAATACTCACTACTACAGGAATCAATTTGCGCAGCGTGGCCAAAATGCGCTCCGTGGCGGGCACCTCTTTTGCCCGCCACGGTTAACCGGTGGCCGGCCAGCGAGGCCGGCCACCGGGGTGCCCGCTGCGGGAAATTGGTTTACCGCGGCGGGCAACCTTACCTGCCCGTCGCAGGAAATAGTTATTTACCGCGGCGGGCGGTATGAATCGTCCGCCGCGGTTAATACGGTTTACCATGGCGGGCTCTTTAAACTGCCCGCCGCGGTAAAGAGTTGATTTACCGAGGCGGGCGTTTTATGTTGCCCGCCGCGGTAAAGCCTATACAAATACAGAGCACAGACCCTCCATCTTCTCCACGGGTCTTACTCTCTCAAAACTCATGGGGGGAGGCTTTGCCCTAAAATTTGAGGAAACTTTTGATTTGAGTTGAAGGGCTTGGATTTGAGGGAGGAGGACATCATAAGAGGTTCATAAAGGCTCTCCCTCTCTCCTTCCATCCTCTCTCTCTATTTCCATCACCTAGAGTTCTCTTTAGATCTAGATCTAGATCTAGATCAATTTTAATGGAAAAAATGATGTCATGTATTTCTTTAACTTTAGATTCATCATAGATGCATGCTTCATCTTTCACATCGTCATTTCCTCTCTTTTTCATGATTTTGGATGTAAAAATCATCAATTTCTCCTAATTCTTCTTTATTTAATGTTGATTGTGATGGATAATGTTCGCAGATATGATGGATAGATCGGAATGGATGTACCGGATCGATAGAGTGAATGATCCGCGGTACCTCTTTGAATTAAGGAAGTTTATTGCGGTTGGTAAAGCTCACCGTGAGAGACTGAAGCGGATGACAACCATATGTCCATGTTCTCGTTGCAAGAACCTGAAAGCCCACCGAGACAGCGAGGTGCAAACTCAGTTGACCGTGGGTGAGGGTTACATGCACCCCAAAGAAGATATTAAAGATTTCAACCAAGACCAGATCCCTGCCAACTATGCTGCCGTGATACTTACATGGTATGCGACCCAATACGAAGAATTTGAAATGGAATATCCAACTGCACAAGGGGTAACGATCCTTGGAGCTGCCATTGGTTCCGAAGTCCTGTGGAACAAGGACGACATAGAGATCATTCTCTCGACGCCGACTTCTACGCTGATGGCGACACCAGCATCACAACCATCCGTTGCCGGATCTTGTCCCCCTGATGATCTAGATCACGGCGACGGCGATGACGAAGGCAATGGCGGGGATGACAAGGGAAGGAAGTCACCCCGAGGCACAAGCCCTCACCCTTGTTCTCCTCCTCCAACAACAAGTCCACCTCCACCTCCCGACAGTCCGTCTAAGGGCACAAGCAAAGGACCGGGAGGCACGGAGGAATCGAGGGCAAAGACACCGCCTGCTGCCATTGCGAGCACAAGCCACTGTCCTCCACCGCTGGCGAAGACTAAAGGCGACCAAGGGCATCTCACATACTCACTTGAGTTCAAAAGGTATGGTAGCGGCGAGCATAATTTGCTAATAACTTTTCTTTGCCATAATATGGTACTAACATTTCTATCCCAGGCCGAGATCACCTTTCCATCTATTTCCTGAATCGGATGACTGCCCCGGCCATTACGAGCATGGGAAGTTCATGATAACCAAGGCCCAGCTCATCGACGAGGAAAGGTGGGAGACAAGGAGGTTTCATCTCTAGTACATGGAAGCGGCAAAAGCTGGCCTACATGGTTTTCTAGTCAAGGTTGTGGCGGAGTACTTCCACTTGCCCAGCAACGATGTAGAACTCCCCGTGGACTTCCACGACATGTACAGACTACTACGGGAACAAGACCTTGACATCGCCCAAGTCACCTTGTTCTCTATGTAAGTGATGAATTGCAAGTTTCACATATCACCTGCCTTTGAATCGGTCAAGACTACTTATATATGCCACGATGGCTTGTCCTTGCAGGTTGATGGCCTATATATCCAAGGAACTAAAACTTGATGTTATCTATCTATCTCCAATGCATATTGCTCAAAGAGTCATCATTGGTTACCACCTAGATGACAATCATCCAACCATGAAAGACTTGACCAAGCGACAGAGAGAGGCGCATAGGAAGAAACTGATGGACAATGAGAAGTTGAACATTTCAAGGTACATATTAGGAGCAATGAAGAAGATCAGGAGAAATGGGTGTATCGTAGCTGCCTACCACTTTGGGTAAGTCGAAGACATGCCTGTAGAGATAAGTGGGTAGCTAGCTAGTATTATTATTTCTCGTCGTAACCTGTATTTTGTTTCAATGGCGCAGCCAAGGCCTCGAGGGTCATTGGGTTGCATTTATCATCTACCCTCAGGATGGCAGGGCCTGCGTATTTGATTCGTTGAGAATGCCAAACTTAAAAGGGTACAAGGCCTTTGAAGATTGCCTCAGAGTGTAAGTGACTAAACTGTCTTCTCATATGCGTTCTAATGCCCTGCCTAATACTAGTACATTTCGTATAGCGCTTATAAGGAGTACGTGAAGGATCCTGAATGCTATGATCGATGAACAGAGAATTTTAAGGCTAAGCATAAGAACCGCATCAAAATCAGACGCAACTTTCCGGTAAGTATTTGAAAAGTTTAATTGTGCTTTCTGTTCATAAGCATTCTAATGCCTGTATTCTAATGCTTGTGTATCGATCATGCAGTGTGCCAAATAACCGGTAGGATCACAAACCTGTGGCTTCTACGTCCGTGAGTACCTGAGGGAGTGCAAGCAGTACAGCAGCAGTTGGAGGGTGCTCAAGAATGGATTGAACTGGTGGAGAGACGTGCAGAGCACCCAACACTCCTTCAAGCAGACAAAGGCGGACATATGTAAGTTTGTCTTAGACAAATGCGTGCTTGAAGGGAGCACGTTCTTCAATGAGAACAGCCAGCTAGCGATTTTACCGGAGTACGAGAGGCTGAGGAAATGGCCCACGATGATGCGTCCGCAGGATTACTCCTTAGGGCATGTATAACGACTTTAATATGTAAATGTAATGAATTAACGATGACAAGAACGACTAAGTGAATGTATATATATATGTATATTATCTCATGTGTAATGCCTGCATACTTTTTAAGTTTAATCTGTGAAATCTGGATGTGATTTGAATTTGAATTTGAATTTGAATTTATATGCCTGCTGTATTTTTTTTTAATTCAAGAAATAATTTACCGAGGCGGGCAAATCATAATGCCCGCCACGGCTAATGAACATAACCGCGGCGGGCCACGAAAGGTGTCCGCCGCGGTAAAATAATTTACCGCGGCGGGCGGTGCAACGTGACCGCCGTGGTAAAAGTATATTTACCGCGGCGGGCACGTTACACCGCCCGCCGCGGTAAATCGGTTAACCGCGGCGGGCAAAGCCGCCCGCCGCGGTTAAGCCACGATTTACCGTGGCCTCTAGACCGCGGCGGACGGCTTTGCCCGCCGCGGAAAATAAAAAGCGTCCGCCTCCAGTAAAGTTTATGTAGTAGTGACTAGGTGTTATATATGTGTTTTATTGTTTTTCTACTACTAGAACAAAGTTTTATTGTTTTTCAATAGGATTGAAATGACCTATTGCCCCAGAGATGTAACACATTGGGAATGTTAGCTTGAGGCTAGCCACGCAGCCGACGCGAGCGAAGCCCAGAGCGGGGACGGCCCAGATAGAGTCAGTTAAAACACAGCTCGGCGGTGACCGGTGTGAAACGGAATTACGGATTGGTGTAGGATTCGGTGACTTGGCTAACTGAGCCCGGCAGTTGCGCGCCGTCCCGGTATCGGTTTCGGACTCGGGAGTCCTGGCCGCCGACGTTTTCATGGGTGGCGCCGCAATATAAGGCAGCGATCTCTGGCCGGAGAAGTGAAACCAACTCATCTTCTCTCAACTCTCAAGTCGAGCAGCTGGTGGTGGTGGTGTCCGCGTCGTTGGGACTCGGGAGTGCGGCGGAGCAACCCTAGTACCCTACTTCAATTCACACCAAGCCAGCGGAGCCATAACGCGTACACCCGCGCCGCCGATGGCAGGCTCCTCTGAGGACGAGCGGCGGCGGCCGCCGCCGCCGCTGTCCCGCTGATCTACGTGACGCCGAGCCGGAGGAAGGCGAGCTGGTCCCCGGGTGCGACTCCGACGTGGACACCGATGACTACTACAACAACCACAACTACTATTCCTCGAGCGACACAGATGAGACGACCAGCGACTGCAACTGCGCCCGCTCCGTCGTCCCGGCGAACTACGGCGGCGCCGCCGGCCCGTCCTCCGCCGCCGCTGCGGCGAACAACAACGGCAACACCGCCAGCTCGTCCCCCGTCGTCGCGGCGCCGGCGGCGGTGCTCGCGTGCCCCGTCTGCGGGAAGGAGTTCCGCAGCCGCAAGGCCGTCTGCGGGCACATGAAGGTTCACCAGCAGGGGACGATTGGGCGCCGCCATGAGCAGCAGGGGATCGGGAAGGACAAGGGGATCAAGCGCAATGCGGCTGTCACGGGGGGCTGGGGCGGCACCGGCAAGCGAGGCTGCTCCGGGTGTTGGAGCAAGCCTGCCTCTCCCAATGCCCAACCGGACCAATCCATGGCCATCGTCGTTGCAAACCCCAAAACTGTCTTGCAGCCGATGCCCTTGGCGTTACGCAATGCCCGTGCCCATGGAGCCCGCAACGCCAAATCCCTCATCCGTGCCCATGGCGTCCGGAACACCGAATCTGTCGTCCGTGCCCATCGCCTCCACGATGACCAATGTTTCCGACGAGAGCAGCTCTGCGAAGCCGATGCACGGTGATGCAATGGAGACAGTGGTGGCAGGAGCAGACAACCCACCCACCGAAGCCGTCGTCCACGAGCAACCCATTGAGCCGCCGCCGCCGCCGCCTGATGCAGAGGAGGAGCGAGTTCAACTTCCACCCGTCCACCCGCACCCCATTGCGCCGCCGCTTCCAGTTGCAGGTCGCCAAAATCCGAACGGGTACACATGCAAACAGTGCGGCGTGTGGTTCGCGATGCACCAGGGCCTCGGTGGCCACATGGCCGGCCACAAGACCAGGGAGCTCGCCGCCGTTCCATGCCGCCGTGACGTCCAAGCCGGAGAAGGTGCACGTGTGCAGGATCTGCGCTGCGGTGTTCCCCGCCGGAATACAGCTCGGCGGCCACATGAGGAAGCACTATACTGGCGCAGCCGATCGTGCCCAAAAAGAAGCCGCGACTCGCCGTCCAGCCCCTTCCACCGCCGGCGGATCAGAGAATCCCTCGAGCCTGCACCTAGGCCGGCCGTGGCGGGCAGAGTGCGTCTCTTTGGCGTTGACATTGAGGCGGGGCCGCAGACGCCAGCGGCGCAAGAAGAAGGCTCGTCTGCGACTCAGGCCCCCTCGGCGTCCACCGGTGGGGAGCAGTAACCTTAGCCTATAATGGAAAGCTTCGCCTGGACTTCCACGTGGAACGGAAGTTTCAGTTTGTTAGCTAGGAGCAGAGAACAAGTAATCTAGAGGCTACTGGGGACACCCTTACAAAAGTGTAGTGTGTACACATGTACTAGTACTATACATAAGAATACATAGTATTGTTCCCTTTCTACTGCATAGAAGATTTCAGATTATATTATTTTTCCTTATTTCAGCACATGCACTTGTGAGCACGGAACATACTTCTTTTTCATCCATATTATATAAAGCATAAATTTGTCCATGAAGATGACTTAACGCTTGCCGGAACGTTTGGGGCAAGCTTAAACTGCGCAATAATAGGTTCTAGCCTTTGTCCCATGCATGCGCACGGACTAGTTTACCAAATGCCAATACTCCAAACAGCATCTCCAAGAGTACCTAAAAGAGTCTCCCAATCCAAGAATTTTGGCAATATAAAAAAAAACTTATCTCCAACAACTCCTAAACCCACCTCCCATGGCCTATTCATTTCGTCGTAAACGATCGTGGATTATTTACTGCTGGCTGGTTTGGTGTGAGAAAAATACTATTCCAACTTATAATCCACGATCGTATACGAGCAAGCAAACAGGTTGCCAATCTTTTGTCACTCGAAAAAAAAAACCACCCTCACGCGCGTATATCGTTGCCCCAATCTGAGGTGGAAGGACGTGGGGAAGAAAAAAAAGTAGGACAGGTTCCTGATCCAAATGTAAAGGATTCTTGATATAAAATTACCTTCTATCTTTTAGGCGCGAGATTTTAGAAACGATTGGAGTTGTACCTTTTTTCATATCTCCTAATATATTTTGCAAAGGTTGAAAAACATGTTTTGGGGAGTATTTTTTAGATCCCATTGGAGATGCTCTAATAAGAATAAATACCAATAAATTAAAATTATATATATTGTATAAGGAGAGTCTAATTTTATAAGGCATATGTTTTTTGTCCTCCCTAGTAATTAGGCTTGGAGATTAAGATATCACCTGTTCAAAAGGTTGAATAGTCATTTTAGTCTCTCAACAACTACTGCCTGAACGTTCACTCCCTCGTAATTTCGTCTCTGTACTTTCAAAACGATAGTGAAGTCCTCAACGTTTACTCATGGGCTCAGTTTCATCTCCGGACTATCAAAGTGACCTTTTCAATCCTAATGCTTTGCATTTTGGGCTCAGTTTCAACCATGAACTATCAAAGTGTATTTTTGTCCTTAAACTTTTCTTTTCAGCTCAACTTCATCCATTGTCCTATGTGAAACACAGCACCAGCATTGCGCAAAAAAAAAAAAAACACAGCACCAGCATACCTGGTAAGCTCTAGCATCGTCCATGATTTTTTTTTTTTTTGACCGAAACAGTAGAGGAATCCCATGCCTATTTTTTTTTCTTTTTCTCGTTAAATGAAAGAATGCTATTTACAGAAAATGAATTACAAGGCAACTAGCCCAAACAGAAAAAACCATCTCATACATTGTAGCTATCTCTCCAAAGATTAAGAGGGGTTTGCATGCTCGGTTTGGCTTTAATACAAACTAAGCCTAATTCTTCTTTGAACTCTCTTCTCCAAATGTTGATGTCGATCTGGCCTTTGTTTCTTGTTGTCCAAATGATCCAGCAGGCTGTAATAAAGATTTCTCTGAACATTGGGTCCCCAAAGTTGGTTCTAGCCTATATTACCATGTCCAGTTGTGGCAGATTTAAGTTCCAATGGATGGGAATGGAATTCCAGCAGTCTTGGCTGAATGGGCACTCAAAGAACAAATGGAATTCCAGCATCGTCCGTGATTGGAGATAAAATAATAATTAGTGGACAATTAGAAACTCTTTAGCAGACATTAATAATTCTAATACTTTACTTGAACACATTTCCTACATAGCATTGCCTGAGATGAGGATACCCTTCAGGCAACACGCCCAGACACCTCTCTCTCTCTCCCCCCCCCCCCCCCCCCCCCCCCCCCCCCCAACGCCCTGCGAGGTCCTCCCCGCGCCCCACCGTGGATCTGGCAACCTCCCAACTCCGGCGAGCGGATCCGATGGCAGCATGGAGGCTTCGGGGCAGATCTGGCGGCGGCGGCCATGGCAGATCCAGCGGGGTATATATCCTCCTCCTAGATCTAAGAGTTAAGGTTCCGGCTATTTTTCCCTCTCATCTTCCACAACTCCGGCAGGCTTAGAAAGGGAAAGTTTGGGGAAGAAAGGTCGGTCAGACGGTGAGGATGGTGGAGGGTGGTTTAGGGGCCCTGGTGGCAGTGGAGGCGGCCAGGCTAGGGAGGGGCGGGGGCATCGCGGCTATTTGCCGGAGTTGGAGGAGAAAGCGGCGGTGGGAGGGGGGAGAATGAGGCCCCTGCGGGCGTGATAGGGTCTCACCAGAGCTCCGTGGCCGCGGCGGCGGAGCTCCGACGAGACCCTAATGGAACCACGGGGCGGTGGGCAACAGCGGGGCGAGGAGCGGGCCGGTGCGGACGCCATGACGAGAAGAGGAAGGTGAATAGTGTGTTGCCTGAAAGAAATGAATTTTTTAGGCACCTAGAATATAGTAAATCCCTTATTTTAAATGTTGTCTTGTAATGGTAATGATGTTCTTTATATATATCCTACAAGATTGTTTTTGTGGGAATAATTGCGGCTGCTAGGAACACTATTTAGTACCTTGAGAACACATTCATGAAATAGAACAACATTAGATCTACAATTTTTCTCTTAGCTATTTCTAACCAATTGCGAACAAAAATAATATTTTTTCCATAAGCTAAAAGATATTTAGTTACTGGAATGAAAAAATATAATTATAACTGAATAGTATGATATCGGATCTGAATGGTCTGATTATTCATATTCGAGGATATTTGGATCCATATTCATATTCATTTTGATGTATGGATATATAAATATCTAAAGTGTGCTATCTGTCGATAGTCGGGAACAATGCCAAGGACACTGGTACCTAACGATGATCTTCCATCTTGAATCGCATGTGGTCCTGGAGCCGACCATTTGACATCATGGCGTTCCATGTAGGACATAGGACAAATGGGACAATTGAGGAAAAAGAGATTAAATGCACTTTGGTAGTTCATAGGTGAAACTAAGCCTAAAATACAAAGTTTAAGGACCAAAATGATCGTAGACCCAATAAATTTGAGGACTGGAATGGTTATTTTTAAAGATTAGAGATGAAATTATACCTTGGAGGATCAAAATGACTATTCTATCTGTTCAGAGTCCAAGGATAATCTATTTACAACTGTCCTCATATGGCACATGAGAAAAAGAAAAAGAAAAACTTGCTTAGGGCAAGCATACTGTAACACATCAACAATCGCATAGATCCTCATTTGAAGCTATGCAAGATTTTTTATGACATAGATGAGAGAGGAGTCGAGGGAAAGAAACAACCCCTCGTAAGCTAAAATTTAGGACTACAAGACAATTTGTGCATCAATGTATAAGTTTGTTGTTGTAATGCAGCTTGCAACATTTATATTCCTTTTGTTCTGTGAACAAATTAAAAAATTATGAGCTACTATGACAATCAAAAAGCCATCTTATTGTTTAGGTTGTCTAATAAATTGACTCAAGATTATATGCCACTGTATAAGATTGTCTATAAGACAATATCAATATACTTGCCTTTAGAGCAACTACATTAGTGTTGTCTTATAAACATTCTCATATAATGCTACATAATCTTGAGTCTTGAGTTATCTTCTAGTGACTCATTACGGCAATCAAATCACAATGAAAATCTATTTCTCGCACCACATAGTCCAAATAATGCTCGGCGGCTGAGAGACCGGGGAGTCCTTCATCAATTCTCACGGACAGGGCCTGGAGCTCTTTGCTGACAATAAACTGCTTCACCGCCTGAAGATGCTACTGCAAGTTTTGACAACCTACATTGTATAGCACTAGCTCCGATTCAGATAAAAAATGGACGGTCAGAACTTATCTGACTCGAACAAAACGACCAGAACTAGTAAAAGCAGCCCATGTTTCCTGCTGCTTTCATCGGCCGGAATGCCATTTTGTTAGTATTGAACTAAAGAACCAAGTAACCAACGCAATACAACGGCACAGCTACGAGTAGCTCCTACACTCACCTGGTCACAGCATAGGTGCAGCTCTCAAGGGTCAGAGCCCTCTCTTCTTTTTTTTACACCATTCCGTCATATGCTCGGCTGCTTCCCTTTACCTCCCAGCTCTGTCGCGCCATGCTTATATTTCGCGACGAGCCGGGGACTCCTACAGGCTACGTCCTACCATTCTGTCTACCACCCTTCCACCTCTTCAGACGCTTCAGTTCCACCACCACAACGCTGATGTTGTCAGTGCTGCCCCGCGACATGGCGAACTCCACCAGCATCGCAGCGGCATCGCTACCCGAGCTCCCGTGGACGGTGTCAGGGTACTTGGCAGCCGCGTGCCCGCACAAACAGTTCCTCGCGACCTTGCAAGCCTCCTCGTTGGTCATGACGTCCCACAGCCCGTCGCTCGCCAGGATGATGAACTCGTCTTTGTGCGTACGCTCCGTAACAGTCACCTCTGGTTCAGCTGATATGAATGGCTTCATGTAATAGTCACCTGAAATAGCAGACAGAAGAGATTCAGTGATCGGTCCATAATAGAGCACGATCTGTGAGAGAATGTCTGTCTTAAACAATGGAGAGATAGCAATGTATTGAGCAATTCAAATTCATCAGGTTCCAAGTCCACAGAGGGTCTTAAACAATGGAGAGATAGCAATGTATTGAGCAATTCAAATTCATCAGGTTCCAAGTCCACAGAGGATTTTGCAAGTTGCAACTCATCCTTATGAGGTTTGCTGCTTCACTAGTCATCATACGGGACCACTACTGGCACAGCATGGCTTATTGGACTCAAGGTTCAGGGTGCACAGAGCATGGCATTGCCGAAAAAATCACAATGAATGTTTCAAAAAAAATCACAATGATCCAAGTGATAACATGATCAACTATCATGCAGTCATGTTCATTGTTTCTCCTTACCAAAGCTACTGCAATTGTTAGACAGTTGAGACTCTAGCTAGAAGGACGGTGATTGTCACCTTCACTCACATGGACAATGTATAGAACAAAAGGAGACATCATCGTACCAATTGACCTTGACGTCGAAAGCACCCCCAGGACACGGTACCCATTCCAGTTGATGACCCTGCCACCTGCTGATTCTACCCTTTCCAACTCATCAGGCCTATCTGGCTGTACAGTTAGAAAAAAGTTTTCATTAGCATTACCTGTGACAAACAATACGTGTTAGACAAAGCTGAAACTGTAAAACAAGTACAGTAGTAGGAAAGGAAATCTCAAATACGTGTTAGACAAAGCCGAAACAGACGAATTCAACACTGCACTGAATCAGCAACAAAATGCGCATCACTTTGATTAATTTGAAATTCTGGACTCAGACAATGATTAGACATTGCAAAACTTGACAACTTATTACAATTCACATATCAAAGTTTGAAGAACCTAATCAGTTATCACTATAATGGGACTTGAACACTCATTTGGTATTTCAGACCTCTACTAGGGGCTACCGTTTCCTGTGTTCTGCGGCGTTCAGACAACTTGCAGTTCAGAATGATGGATACAGTAAACAACGCTGCTTTTTGTCTAAAGATGTTATCATAGAAAGATCATATTGTGAGAAGTTGTGGTGGGCATCGAAGCGTGGCACATAAATAAGGTCAAGAAAAAGAATATGTTCTAGTTGCAGGTAGATCAAGTCATATCAAGTGCACCAGGAAACTTCAAGGTTCAGCTATTACCAGAGCACCAAACAGAGTTAACCTCACTTAACCACTTCAGTGTCAATGCATTCTCCTAGCCCCTTACATGCTAGCAAGATAAATCTAAATAAAGCAGGTTAATGAACCCTCCCTCTTTTAGTCCCAGCAGAGTTTCCATGTTTAGCCAGGAGAAAATAAACTGCATTTTCAAAACCATATCCTCGCATTGACCAATTGTGTTAGAGTATACCTGCAACAGTGGCATGATCGCACATCCTACATCATTAGAGTTTAAGGTTTGCATGCCACAAGATCAAGGTTGGTCCCCACATTCACTGCCCACATTGGGAGTGAAAAGACCAAGCCAACAAATAGCAATGCTTACTTAAAGCAGCAGCCTAGCAGGCAACCATCGTACTTGATATGACTTCACAAAGCCGCATCTAAAACAAATTATTTCTCACCTAATGTGACAGTGTTAATGTGCAACACTTCCGTTTTGAAACCCACCCTCGACTTCATTTGCGCACCCAAATGTCAAAAACTTTATTCCCCATCACTGTATCCACTATCTTGTTTCCAGCTAGATAGGCCCTATCCTAACATATGATGTATTACATCAGCTTGAGATATTTAACCCTCCAAATGGCCATGTTCGCTTTGCTGAAAGCAGCTAATTGTTCACTGATTTGTTGTGAGAGGAAAACACTGTTACTTCGCTGAAAAAGTACGGCTGATAAGCCAAGCGAATAGGGCCTCACCATGTCTCCAGCATGCAGTTAGCAGTTAATAGCTAACTACACTGTACAGAAAAAATACCTAAAGCATTGTCGTAGAAGGCTTCTCCCACAAAGCATACTCTATTTTGGTTTACAGATTTACAGATTGATTCAATCCCGTATTAAAAAAAAACATTGATGTAAGACACAAAAAAAAGTTTAAATAACTCACCTAGAAGATGACAGATAAAATGGTGCAGCATCCTATATGGTATGTTTGAAGCAGAATTAGTATTGACTAAGGTGTCAGTAGTGTAGAATATTTAACATAAACAACTGAACCAAGGACATGCACAGTTTCAAGAAATAGATCTAACTGTACATAATATTTTGCAGAGAGGCACAAGACGATGCCACTTTCCCAAGACATATATGACATAGATAAGATGAAGAACATCAAATAGTTGACTACATGACAACCAACGTTAATCCAGGACACTTAAAAACAAAGGTGTTCCTCTGTGCAGCTCTCAACGAAACTACAGGAGCAGAGTGACTACTAATCACAAGGACTGAACCGAGCTAATTAACTACTAAAAGAAAGATGTTTCATTATCTCGCTGCAGTGCACACAGCTAGGGCATGTACGGTGGAGTGAAATCAACCATCTATAAAAAGGGGCCACATATGATTTTATCCAATGTGGACGGAAGAGAAAGATGAGAGACAAAAATGTCATCTAGTAATTAACAGACAGTTTGGGAGCATGAGAGAAATCTCTTATAAACAACATTTTTTTCTACTATAGAGGTATCGTCTATTATATCTAGCCACATGTTATGCAATAATTGGATGCTATTTAGATTGCCCACGTGGGATATAGAGTCATCACACGTGGGATAAAGGATATAATAAAATCCATGTGGGATATAGTCATCTTACAGATCTAAGTGACCATAGCAGTTAGCACCCTACTGAGGCCTTGTTTAGATTGCAAATTTTTGCAATCCGGACACTGTAGCACGTTTCGTTTGTATTTGACAAACTTTGTCCGATCATGGACTAACTAGGCTCAAAAGATTCGTCTCGTGATTTACAACCAAACTGTGCAATTAGTTACTTTTTTTACCTACATTTAATGCTCCATGCATGCGTCCAAAAATTGATGTGATGGAGAGAGAGTGAAAAAACTTGGAACTTTGAGGTAATCTAAACAAGGCCTAAACCAAATAACACGAATGGATTACTGAAATGGAACCCACTCTGTTCTGCTTCCAGAACACTACTAGTCAAACCTCAGTTTCCACGAAGTCGAGCTCTGTCTACAGAAACCATTTGCATGTTGTAACGAATGCGACATTGCATGAGCTGGAAGCAAACAGTGGGCATAAACTAGTTTTATTTTTGGAAGGACTAAACCAGTTAGGCATGTGTGTATATGAAGCAAACAATTATTTCCTCCCAGCTTAAGTATAGAGAATGACCTTGAGATTCCTTCCCGGTGCAAAAGGAGCCCATGAGAGATACTAGTGGGCAGCATATATAGAGGCCAACCAAGCACCCTTGTCGGGTAACCGCGGCCGAATGCCCGTCGTCGCGCCTTGGCCCGAATGCCCGATGGGGAACTTCCACCCGACGTGTCGCCCGCTTTGCCGCGTGAGTAGGACCCCCGGCCAGGTGTAGACCACCCTGCCCGCCGCTTGGCGTTTTCCGCAGCAAACCCTGGCCAGGTGGTAGGGTCCTCGGGGACTAGTCTTTTCTCATTCTCACGCTGTCACGCAGCACGCACTGGGCAGTGCGGCCACGAGCAGGATCGCCTTCCAATTTGGCACAGTGCTACAAAGCAGGCGCCTTGCCGTTGCCGAAAGCCGAAAAAAAAACGGGTGCGACGAAACGAAACGAAACCTGCGGCACGGTGAGACGAGCGCTGCCGCTTCGACACGACCGCACGCCAAAGCCAGGGGGTTTGTTGGCGCGGTGCCGGCGCAGGGGCTTTGGGCGCCTGCCTTTTGCGGCCTGCGCGCGACACCTGTGATCCCGGCAGAAGAAAACGGCACGGCAGGCAATGGCGTCATGACGACGACGTCGACGCGTGCGTAGACGGCGGCGTAGCGTCCCTAATTCTCAGCCGCATCGCGAGCGATTCTAAAAAATCAATGCGGATCTGGGGGGCACTTGGCGAGCTACCAGCTTGCCGCCATCCCCTGCCTTGATGGCAGGCAAGTCGGGAGAATTTGTTTTTTTTTGGGGGGGGCAGCAGGGGGTAGTGCGGGTGCTGGACACTTGTTAATACCTTGTGGTCGGAGGACAGCGGCACGGGGACGCCGCCGCGGGAGAGCACGGCGCGGGAGTCGCCGCAGTTGGCGACCACGATGTGACGGGGCCCCACGACGGCCACCACGGCGGTGGAGCCGCAGCCCATCGTGTGGCCGGCCTTGTTCTTGTTCGCCTCTCTCTCGACGACGACGACCTCGCCGTCCACGCGGGCGAAGCAGGCCTCCATGGCCTCCCTCCAGCGCAGCACGCCGTCCCCGTCGCCGCCCTTCCCGAGTTGCAGCTGCAGACGCGCCACCTCCTCCGCGAGCACCACGTGCAGCCGCTCCCGGCACGCGTCCGCCACCCGCGACCCGCCGTGCCCGTCGTACACCGCGAAGAACTCCGCATCCGCCTCCCCGCCGCCGTCTTTCTCCTCCCCCTCGCCGCTCTTCTCCTCCCCCGCCGCGGCGGCCACCAGGAACGGCGCGTCGACGGCGAACGCGTCCTCCATCTCCCGCCGCCGCCCGATCACCGACATCGCGCCGTGCGACACGGACTTGGGCCACCCCCCCGGTGGCACCACGGCAGAAGCCCCTTCCCGCGGCTCGGGCGCCACCTTCGCAGACTCGCGGGACGAGTCCGCGGAGGCGTCCGACACCGGACGCGCCCGCTTCGAGGCCTCGCCCTGCGCCCCCGCGGATGCAGTGCGGCCCAGCCGCCTTGCCTCCAGCCTCCGACGTCGCGCTAGCTGCGCCACGGCGGCCAGTATCTTGTCCGTATCCGCGGGCGTGGGCGCCTCGTCGAGCGCGGGCACGCCATGGTCATGCGTGCTATCCTGCGCCTCGAGCGCCGGCACACCATGGTCTTGCGCGCTAGCCTCACTGCTGCTCATCGCCTCTCTTCTGCCACTCCCACTACAAGCGGAGCGGAAGGAAGGAGCGCAAAAGAAGCGAGGGCGACGGGGGTCAGGCGGGCTTTAATACCCGCGGCCGCGGCGGTCAGCCGTCGGATCGGCGTTAGATGGCCCGGATGCGCGACAGCCGTATGCGGACGTGGACGGCGCGGATCAGCCGTCGCTCGTCGCGTGGCGCTCGCGAAGGGATGGCTTTCGCGATCTCGGCGCTCGAGGAAGCCCCTGGTGCGCGCGGCTCACGTGAACCCGAGAGACGGGACCCGGAAGATAGGCTATGCGGCCCAGCTGTCAGTGGGCGGTGGTCTGCGTGGAGAAGGCGCTGCCCGCGGCCTCTACGTCTGGGGCCTTTAGGTAACGCGTGGGACCCAGTGCGAAAGGGTACGGGGTTACGTGGAGGAGAGAGAGAAGGATGACCGGCGGGGCATGTCGTGCGATTTTTGACTGGTAGGAATAATTTGGTAGACGCACGCCATCGCCGCATGCCAATGTGCAGGAGATTCAGGTGCCTTTGGTCTTTGGGCGCCAGCTGTTGAGCGCGCAGCCTGCGCCTAGCCATGTCGTGGTATATCTCGGAAAAGTCTTATCTGAAGTAATAAAAACGGTATATACTATAAAATGAGCAGCTAACATCTCATGGACTCTTATTATTGCTAGACAGTACTAGCATAAATGGCTTCCAAGTGAGAGCAGAAGTAACATAATGCTTCAAATAGATTTTAGATCCACCTTGTAAAATTTCAACCAACAAAAAGTTATTGCAAAGTTAGTATTGCGATAGCACAAAATCATTGTGGCTTAAACACATTTTTAAAAGTACAACGTGAACACTCGTACATGTATGGACACTCAACGCATGCACACATGTCATACTCCTATGAGTATTTCTGTTGGATCAAGACAAGAATGATGTCGTTAAATTCAAGAATAAATTTAAAAAAATATGTGAATATTCATGTTAAGTCCACAAAGCGTGGACAAGTTTCACTACAAAGAATCCAATCAGCTGAGCTAGGCTCAGTATATTCACGCACAACTAGCGCATTGCTCTGCACGGGAAACACCTAGGCCTTGATATTGAAACATGTTGATAAGGGCCTCTACTTCTCTTAAGAAAGTGGGTCACATGCTTCAAAAGTCGAAAGCTTTCAATACGCCACACGTCGAAAGCTTTCAATACGCCACACGGCCCATACCTGTTGGACCAATATAATGACATGTTATTAAGTATAGTTCCCCTTTTTCTAGGTGGAGTACATATACATATCATATATGAATGCTAAAATCTCAATTCAGCCCAAGTAAGTCATATTCATCTATAAGGGCATCCATAATGTATTTTGTTGGACTCGGTAAGAAGGTGAGCCCAAGGAACAGGCGACAATAGTAATCCACTCATCCACATAATCAGCATCCGAAAATAAGATGGGCCCACAAAAACGACAATCTAACCTCCTAGACCCTTCAAACTTCTCCATCTTTGTCCTTTACCGCCGCCATCGCATCCTCCTCTACCACTAGGCACTGGTTCCTTCTCCCAGATGATGCCTCCATAGTTGCCACTAGCGCGGCCAGGAAGGACAAGACAACCAAGGACATACCCCACGCTCTAGCCTTCTTCAGCTCGTGCGGCATGTCGGCCCCATTCGCGTGCCCTTAAACCCGGCTTGATCCGCTTCTTTTTTCATCTGAAACAGTGTTTTTCTCTCACAAATTCCTCCATATTCATCCAGATTTCTCCAAATTACTCCAAAATTCCTCCAAGCGAACGGCGTCATCTCCTCGTCTGTCGCACCCTACTCCTTTCTCCCTTTGCCACGATCAGTGCCCACTCCACGCCGCATGAGGCGAGGCCAAGGCCGAGCAAAGGACTCCATGTGTTCGGATGGGTTCGAGGACCTGCAGTGACTCCTCAAGCTGCTCTCAATAGAGCCAATCTAGAGGTAGAGACCTACTCAAAGCTCCAATGCTCGTGGAGGTGGCCATGCACCTAACGTGCCTCTGTGCAGCCATCTCGAGGGCCTCCACGCCCCCGTCACCGGGATGACACCGATGTGGCGTGTGTGTGCCCGCGTGCGCACGTGTGTTAATTCATCTTACCGGGTAATAGTAGTGTTACTACCGTCAACAACTATTGCCTCCTCTTCTTTTTACCGTCCATAGCCTATCTTACTACTAGTAAAAACCTTACTACCCTCTTCATACCTCCCATTGCGGACACCCTAAGGAGGTTGGAACATTATTTTTTGTGTATCATCAAGTCATAAAGTATATCCAGCATGGTGTGACCCATTGATGATGCACTTGCTTTCCCCTAAGTACTCTTATCAGCAATAAGCAAATTTATGTAGTTTTCAAAAAAAACATTGTTAAGGGCATCAGTCCAAAATTGAAACATGGCTTTGAATAAAGTTATTTTACGCCATGTGGTCAGTAGTGGACCTAAGACTAAAATGGAGCCCGGACGAGACTAAAGACATTGATCAGGTCATGTGTTTCAAATTTTCTGACTAAGGGTGCTACGACGGAAGACTAAATGTGTCCCGGCCCTAGAGCCTAAACGAGTGCCCAATGTCACCGGGCCCTTTGTCCGCCACTACATGTGGCCCATGCCCAATCCTAGTAACAAGCCAGTTCTTTTTCTGGTGCAACTAGATCACTTTGTATTGCCGATAAGGTTTCAATATGAAGTGGCACACAAAGTACCTAAGTGGAGAATTGGGCCTCAAAAATCAAGTAAACATGGCATGAGCCTTTAGTTCTATTAAGGAAGTGATCCACCGGGCGTCAAAAAGATTTCATACCTCAAATAGCCCATTATAGCGATGCGTTATTGAGTATTTTACTTTTCCATGGTCGGTTGTACGTCATATAAGGATAGTAGAGCCACAATATTCCTGCTATCAGGGGCGAATTCACAGGAGGGCTAGTGGGGCTATAGCCCCCCACCCCTGTGGGCCAAAACAACTAGGAGTAGGTCTTCAGATCCAGCCCAGCAGCTCCCCTCCATAGCCCAACTCTCAACCTTAGCAGACGAGCGAAAGAACCCGACGCTTCTCCCCTCCCTCGCTTGGTTAGGTCACGACTATGGACTCCCCTGAAAGGTCCTTGTTTGGTTTTGGTAATTGAGTGATAACTTAGGTGGACTAATTGTGTTTATGTGAGATACACAGGTGATTAGTCCACAGGTACATGTGTGTGAGCAACATATGCCATGGAGGTGAAAATGGCTTAGAGATGTTGCAAAGCTCACACATGTGATGATGAAGGAGCTTAAATGCACATGAGACATGACATTGAGTCATGTGATCAAGGTGGAGAAGATCAAGACAAGACTTGGCTTGTTGGACCGGTTGCAAGCGTGAAGGGCAAGTCGAAGGCTTTGGAGTGATGGACCACGTGGCGGTGAAGCTTGAGCAAGACTTGGCGCCGATGGACGATGGCAACGGTGAAGAGCAAGTAGAGTCAAGATCGATGAACCAATATGATCATGTGATGATATGAAGTGGATCATATCATTGTTGATCGTGTTGGTGCATGTGTTGCATCGACATTGAAGGAGATGGAATGGAATGCGCAAGGAAAAGGTATAACTTAGGGCATTTCATTTCATCGGTCATAGGTGTGTAGAGAAGTTTATGACCGGGTTTAGGATAGATGGCCGTACTATCAAGAGGGGCAAACTTGTTTGCATATCGGTCATCTAGTGCCACTCGAGTGATCTAACTTTGCATTGTCGCTAGGATCGAGTGGCGTGGCAAGTTGAGTGGCTAACATCCTTTGGGAAATGATTGTGAAATGCTAACACACATACACATGGTGGTGTACACTTGGTGGTGTTGGCACATTTACAAAGGAGGTGGTGTTTGCAGGGGTGAGATGGGTTTTGGGTCCCTCTCTCCCTCCCGCCGAGCTTGCGAGGCGGGATTCGGCGCTTTCGAGAAAATGGAATGCCTATTTTCTATTATGCCGGATGCAAACTCTTGGTGGTTAGCACATTGGACCAAGGGTGAAGAAGATAGAGGAGAAAGGAATTCGGTCTCACTGTTTAACAGTGACCGGACGCTGAGTCCGAAACGACCGGACGCTGAGGTGGTGCGTCCGGTCAGGCTGTCGGTCGGCACAGTGCTTAGGGTTAAGCACCGGACGCTGGGCTGTGTCCGGTCGAGTTGACCGGACGCGTCCGGTCATGCTCGGGAGCTTACTGGAAACGACCGGACGCTGAGGGTCCAGCGTCCGGTCAGTTGAAGTGCTGCGTCCGGTCGGCAGATGACCGTTGGGATCGGAAGATGACCGTTGAACGCAGGGGACACGTGGCGAGTATCACGTGACCGGACGCTGAGGTCCAGCGTCCGGTCGATCGGACCGGAGCGTCCGGTCGGCCCGAGTTTTGCCCAGTAAAGGGGTAACGGCTCTATTTGCCCATAGGGTTATAAATAGAGGCCATGGCCGGCCTTGGGCCAGCAGCCGAGCACACTAGAGCCTTGGTGGCTTGTGTAGTAGTGCTTGGGAGCCCTCCATCTCACACATACATGATAGTGTTCATCCGATAGTGTGAGAGAGCAATTCTAGTGCGATTGCATCGTGAGGTTGCATCGAGTGGCACTAGGTGATCGTGTTGCAAGCCGGTGGTGCTTGTTACTCTTGGAGGTTGCCACCTCCTAGACGGCTTGGTGGTGGTCTCCGTCGAAGCCCGCAAGAAGATTGTGCGGAGCTTCGGAGAAGAGCTTGTGAGGGGTACTTGTGCTCGCCCCGCGGGAGCCGCGAAGAGCAACTCTAGTAAAGCGTGTCATTGAGCTACCCTCACTAAGGGGTGGGTTCTTGCGGCGCCCGACGTGCGGGCTTAGCGGGTGATGCTAATTAGCCGCCGAACCACCAAGTGAGCGGTCGACACAACGGGGACTAGCGTGTTGGCAAACACGTGAACCTCGGGAGAAAAATCATCGTGTCAACCTTGTTCTTCCCGTTGGTTTGCATCCCCATTACACAAGCTTGCAATTACTTTTATATATATTAAGCTTGTGTAGTTGCTCTTGTAATTAGATAGCTTGTGTAGCTTGCTAATTACCTTCTAGCTTGTGTAGCATAGAAGTAGCTCCCTTGCGTGGCTAATTTGGTTTTAGGTAACCTTGTTAGTCACATTGCTTAGTTTGTGTAGCTAAGCATTTGTGCTCTCTAATTAGGCATTGGTTGCCTTGTTATTGAGCATTGCTAGTGAGCCTTGTTAGCTTTGTGCTTTTGCTTACTAGCATGTGTAGGAGCTCCCTTGTTGCTTAAAGTACTAGTGGCATAGGTTTGTGTGACCTTGCTCCTAGAATTGATTAGGAGAGCTCTAGCTAGACCGGCACCTTTGTTGCATATTTGCTATCTTTGCAAGGTGCTAGTGAACATATATAGTGGGGTGTAGTCTTGGCTAGACCGTTAGTTTTAATTCCGCATTTGTATCGGTTAGCCGACGCTATTAAGTTTTAGAAAAGACTATTCACCCCCCCTCTAGTCGCCATCTCGACCCTTCATCCCCGTCGTTCGGGCAATTCCAGATCGATGCTCGCCACCGTCCCGGCAGTGGGCAGTTGTTGCCACCCACCCTTCCCACCTTCCCCTCCCGGTCTGGTGCCTATGCACCTCCCGATCACCTCCTACAAGCCGTGGCCAGGTGCCCAGGTCTCTAGGCAAGAGGTTCATGACCTCGCGGGCTCATGGCTGCCCCGCTGGCGCCGACGCTGGGCCACCCCTTGCCTCCATCTGCCGCTAAGAGTCAGGGTCCAAGCTTCAAGGTGAGAACAGATCCCCTCTATTGTTTAGCCCCCCCCCCCTTGATCCGTTTCTAGATCTACCATTGCCTACGATAATGACTAACGTCAATCTTTAGCCTTGATATGTTACATTTTGATGAGTTTTTAGAAAGTAAAAGTGCATTTTAAGTAAGTCTTATCCATCTAAAAAAGGTTAAGCATGAATTTAGATGCACAATATCTTGAGTTAGTAGACCTAAACATGGGCCAGCCCATATCAATTCACATCCATAAGATTTCATACCTCACATAGCCCATTATAGCGATGTGTTAATGAGTATTTTCCTTTTCCATGGTCGGTTGTACGTCATATAAGGATAGTAGAGACACAATATTCCTGCAATCAGGGGCGGATTACTGGAGGGCTAGTGGGGCTACAGCCCCCACCCCAGCCAAAACAACTAGGAGTAGGTCTTTAGATCCAGCCCAAGAGCTCCCCTCCATAACCTAACTCAAAGCCCAACTCTCAACCTTAGCAGATGAGCTAAAGAAACCTAACGCTTCTCCCCTCACCCGCTTGGTTAGGTCGCCACTATGGACTCCCCGTCGTCCGCACGATTCCAGATGCTCGTCGTTGCCGCCGTCCCGGCAACAGGCAGCTGCTACCACCCACCCTTCCCACCTCCTCCTCCTGGTTTGGTGTCTGCGTGCCTCCCGGCTGCCTCCTGCAAGCCATGGCTAGGCACCCAGGTCTCTAGGTGTGAGAGGTTCACGACCTCGCGGCCCCGCTGGCGCCGCCCCTTGCCTCCATTTGCCGCTAACAGTCAGGGTTGAAGTTTCAAGGTGAGAACATATCCCCTCTATTGTTTAGCCCCCTTGATCCGTTTCTAGATCTGCCACTACCTATGATAATGACTAACGTCAATCTTTAGCCTTGATATGTTACATTTTGATGAGTTTTTAAAAAGTAAAAGTGCATTTTAAGTCTTATCCATCTACAAAAAAAGGTTAAGCATGGATTTAGATGCACAATATCTTGAGTTAGTAGACCTAAACATGGGCCAGCCCATATCAATTCACAACCATCAAAGGAAGACGAAATATCCCACCCTCTACTTTCAGTGCACCTCTTCATACCAAAAGCCTAGGCATGTGGAATGCGCATGGGAAAAAAACTTTAGGTCCTACAATTCTTCTGAAGGAAAGCGAATAATGGGTTGTAATTAAAAGTATTATTTGCCCATATAGCCCAAGCCCTTGATGTTGTTTGGTATATTAGAACCACATGTTTTTCCTCTTTGTAGGTAGAATTCTTTTCATGGAAAGAAAAGTAGGAGCTAGGGAGGAACTAGGGAGATAGGAGTGGACATTCGGCCAGACAGAACATTCACGTTGATTTTTTTTCTCAAATTTTGGTTATCTAAAATTAGAGATAGGCCAGCTTCTAAAATTACCGAGACCAAGAAATTCAATCTCAATTAGCTCGGTCTTCATTCATGATTAAACTAACCATTCATTCTTGACACAACTTTACCTAGCCAAGAAATAAATGAACAAAATACAACAAAAAATAAATATAAACCACACATGGTTTGTCAAGCCACTCCAATGTTAGGTCGTCGAGTTTGGATGCCAGGAATGAGCACCTGAGCCACCGAAAACTCGTGCCTCTCGAGGTGCAACATCGTCGTATGTCATCCCTGCAGAGATCGCAACGTGCCATGTCATCCCCATGTGCATCCCCTTTGTAGTTGGATCTGATAAGAACAAGGGAGGGAGGAGCCCTGCCCAATGGATTAAGAGAGTGAGGAAGAAGCCGTTACGAAGCCTCGCCAGGGTGGGGAAGGAGTGAGGAGCCACTGGCACATGTGCTTGCCAGGGTGGGAAGGGAGAGAGGAGTCACCAACACTCATGTGCCAGTGCCGAGAGGTTCGGAGGGAGGGAGCCGCTTGTCGTGAGTTGGAGCGTGTGACAACTACACCTTCAACCTATATGTGCAGACTAGGGAGAGAGACATGGGAAGTGGCACGTGTGGGCAGAGACTAGGAAAGGGATGAGAGAGGCGAGACGAGAGATTGAGAGTTAGGGTTATAGTATACATGTGATGGCATGAGGCCAGCTTGGGTTATTATAAGGCCATGAGGGGGGCTCTTGTTGGTCCTCTTCGCATATATTTCGCTATGCTCAGTTAATTCGGTTATGTGACACTTCGAATCAAATTAATCGAGGTTATCCTATTATTGAAACCTAAGATCAGAATAATGGCTAAAACATCGGTTCCGGTCAGTCATGATTTGGTTTCGATTAGTTCTGTTGGGTTCAACACCTTAGAGCATGATATTAAGCATGCCTGCACGGATGACCCTTTTGAAAGCAAGGCTGAATATTGCACCTAGCTTGCTGCCGTAGGACTCTCGACAGTGCACAATGGGCCATGCTGGAGAGTGGGATCTCCTTATCGACAAGGACCTTGAGTACAACAAACAAGTCAACGATTGCTTGCTGATTTGACCTTACCAGGGCACTCGCTTCCTCTGTGTAGGAGTACCCAACGCCCATCGGAGCATCTTGCGCCCAGCGCACCATTGCCATCACAAAGTAGTCAAGGACAAAGAATAAGAATTACAGATGTGATGAAATGAAAAGACTATGGTTTTGCTGCCCAAGTACAAAGATCAAGTTCGTACAACTCAACAATTTTCAGTCACGTCCACTTTTGTGGCTTGAAGTCAACATCTATAGCTAGCTCTTAGGGTTGCCCACCCCTTAGGAGAGCCAAGTCACCTCCTATGGTTGATGATTTCTTGTATATGTTGCTAGATCTTTCCACCACTAAGAATCCAAAAAATGAAAATGACAATGTTGAGACTTGAATTCAAATGGACATATTCCACCACTAAGAATCTAACCAACTGAGCGATGTTTATATGTCACATACAAAGTATCATTTAAGTTGAACGAGGGTTGTAAGGCTTATCGTAGATTCTTGTACGCGTATGTTACATCGCATATAAAGTATCATTTAAGGCTGACAAAAGTTGTAAGTTTTATCATAGATTCTTCATTCTTTTGTATGTTGTACCTAGGTATGCATCAGTAATCGAGAACAAACTTGGTCAAATGGAGCACTTTCAACCAACTACATGTGCCAAGAGTTTTTTTTCCGAAAGATCATGCGACAAGAGTTAAAGATGATGCTCTACCTTGTCGGGTGATAGTGTTCCTATGCGCGTGACCATTTTAGCAACAGTTAGGAGCGCGTTAACGCGTGACAGACGCGCTCTTCGGGAGAGCGCGACCCCACCGCCGCCGCCACCCACCGTTGCCATAGCCATTCTTCGTCCCCGCCCAACCTGGCCCGACCGCCTCCTCTACTGCCCCCTTTCGGTGACGTCATCGCCACTTCCACCTTGCCGCTGTATCTCCCATCCCTACTGTTTGGCCTGTCTACCTCCCCAAAACTTTTTTCTAAGGCCGCCAGAGGTGAGAAAGAAGAGAGAAGAGAGAGGGCAGGGGTCGCGCCGTCGTGGGTTTACCTTTGCGCAAGGGTTATAGAACAATACTCCTATCCTGGAGCAACGGTTCAAAAAGGGAATACTGCTATGACAGTAAACGGTAACTAATAGCTTACAAACACGTTAAAATGATTATTACTATATAGTAGCGTTGACCTAGTATTCATCAGTCATATTGAATTGCGCGAACATATATACGTATACGACGGTGATAGCAGTGCACTTAATCAAGAGAGTGATTCTTTTACCAATACTCCGGCAACCATTAGGCCTAACTTTTGATCAAAGCTCCTTGACACGGTAACGACGACATGAGCACTAATGGTACTACACTATAAAAAAAATGGACTCGACCACCAAAAGATCGACAGATGCTCTTGCTTAATCAATCATCAAGCGTGACGTTGACAGGATCAGCGGTTCCGCAAGCGGCAAGGCCTGCTGTCGCGCTTCCATGGGCGCGCTGCACAAGGAGCGGCCGCGTGCGGCGCGGGTCATCCGTGGCATGCATGGTCGTGGACGCTTGTCTGGGTGGGTGGAGCGGAGAAATAGCAGGCGGCCTGCGCCGTTTGGAGCGCGGCGAGGGGACGCGTGTCGACGGTTGCGGACATGCGGGCCATGCCGGGGGTCCAGGTGCAGCGCGCGCCCTGCTCCCGCCCCACGTCTCCGCCTCCGCGCGCAGCACGGCAGCCTGTGTACTCCTAGTACTCCTGTGTGCCGGGCCCCGTCGCCCCCACGCCGTGCGACGTGGAGACCGGGCGCGGCAGTTATAACGGACGCGTGCCCTGTCGCCCTCGGTCTCGGTACGACGAGGGATGGACATGGACCACGACGGGCCTGGCGCTTTCGTACGCCCGCAGGTTCGCCGCGCCGCTCGCCACGTGTGGCGCGCGCGCCACCGAAAAGCTAGCCTCGCTATCCGGGCCGGGGCCCCAGACCCGCCTCCATCTTTTAAAACCGCGCGGCTGAATGGCGGGTCGTCACTGACTACTCGGTCTCGGTCGCGTCGGTGTACAGTGTGGGTGTCGTTTGAAGCTCTCTCCATCGTGTAGTGGCGATGGCGTGTGGCGTGTACTGAGAGACGGTCCGGCGCGTACGTAGCGCCTTTCGGTGGCGCCTGGTGCTGGTGCTGCGTTACTGCGTACTAGCTCTTGTGACTAATGGTTTTGGAAGCTTTGAGTGACGATGCTTCTCAGCCGTGATTAAGCGGTGGAGTGCAATGATCTGAGATTTAAGCGGTGGAGTACAGATCACCATGGAGTTTTAGCCAGTTATTACTGCTTGCATTCCGCTTGTCTAATCGACAATGTGTACTTCTTGTCCTCCTTTTATGTTCGACAAGGACGTGTACGTATATACAATCGAACGTAGATTATGTGGTAGCCCGTCATGATAAGCCGTACACGACCAAAAGATTCCACCACGTAAAGGTGAAAGATGCATGTCATCAACCAAGCGTGGTTGTTTCGTTTGTGTGAGCCTGTGTACTACCTAGACTAGACCTAGAAGCAAGCTACCACAAACTGTAAAGCGACGCATATGTACGTGGCACGCTAGACCTTGCGCTAGCTGCTCGTTATCTGAAAAGTCACCGCAACAAGGCTACGTGGCTCCTCGGCCAAATAAAGTGATTCCTTCGCTGACTCAGGCCCGGTTTAGTTTTGAAAAAAAATTTTGCTAGCTACAGTAAAAGAGCATGTTTGGACATATATACGGAGTACTAAATGTACATGAAAAAAAACTAATTGCACAGTTCTCGGCAAAATCGCGAGACGAATCTTTTAAGCCTAATCAGTCCACGAAAAGCCTTAAGTGCTACAGTAAACCTCATGTGCTAATGACCGATTAATTAGTATCATTAGATTCGTCTCGCAGTTTCCTGATGGGTTCTGTAATTTGTTTTTTTATTAGTACCCAAAAACCCTTCCCGACATCCTTCCGACACATCCGATGTGACACCCAAAAATTTTCGCCTCTCCGACTAAACACACCCTCACTCAGGCGTGTCGCCGATAGAAGATAAAAAAAATGTTTTCGTATTCACTTTATTCTGTGTACTCTTACGAATACAAGAAACGTTTTTAATTTTGTTCTTTTTTCGACGGAAGTACTCGTACACGCACAGCACACAGGATGAAATGTGTGTACACGTATACAGTACCAGCTACTCCGCTGACATCCTACGCCAACTACCAACAGAAAAGCGCAGAGAGTCGCAGACGCATGAACATACACGTGGGGCACGAGAGAGCCTACAGGCAGACACGCAGCCGTGAGGCCGTGAAGGCAGCGGCGCCGCATCCAGGAAGCGGTGCGCCTGCGCTCGTCTTGTCGTCCACTGGCAGGCGGGCCACATGACCTCATGCATCTTGCACCCTCTCGGAAGAGGCCAAATTTCCAAATGATGAGACGATCGACGACTGCGTCACGCATGGACGCACTTCGATCGGCACCACTAGATGGAACCACGCATGCAGCTATACGGTCTGTTCGCCGGTGGATTTATGGACTGATAAGTCCGGTTGATAAGTCCGGTTAGTATTGATTTGTTATGAGAGAAAAATACTATTAATTGACTGATAAGCTCTAACTGAAACCAACAAACGAACAGGCTGATAATGCACACAACCGCAGGCCACGATAAGGCCCACCGAACTATATCTATCTCAGCGGTCCAGCCCTGAACCCCTCCACCATCCAGAACAACAATGGTTCAACATTCAACAACAATTTGGGTACAAGGTCACCTGAGCTATCCACCGATCCACATCAGTTTTGGCTCCTATCTCCACCGGCACCGCTTTCTTTTTCTTTTCGATGGCACGGCCGCTTTCTTCTTATATTCAAATAGAAATAGTGGGACTTGGGTCATGTCAGCTTCAGTTTCTCCTTCAACCGCTATCTTCTTTCTTAGACGGCATATCTGCTTTCTTTTGATATTATGACATATGGTAGATAGTAGACCACCACAGAACTTAATAATGGTAATAATAACTGTAAATGGCAACTTTTGGTAATAATTCACCAATTCCACGTGCAAATAATAAAGGGATGTAACATTTCATAGACAGGACTAGATTAGTCCATGACAATACCTCGGTATTCTCCTCCATCGTAGCCTTTCCCGTAAGACCATATTGCATTCCATGTCATACATGGCCCTGAACTTATCGGCCATGATAATATGCCAGAAATTTCTTAATACAAGCAAGACCCAAGTAAAAGCTACACTTTACCCTTCCTGCCATGGAGAACCTAGCGGACGCAAGATTAATCTAACAATTTTGGGATAGTCTGGGATATGTAGATGGGTCGGTAGGGAGAGGAGAGGTGGGGTTCCTGCTTTCCTGGCCTTAATGCGGCTACAGCGCCATTGGATGGAGTTGTGGCTGGGGCAGCGGGGCTGGGGGCCAACGAAGGCAAAGGCGATGGCGGCAGCGCAAGGGGCTTGGGCGGCTTCGCTGGTAGGTGGCGGTGGCGGAATGGCAGATGAGGCTAGAGTGGCGGCGGTGGCGGATGGGGCTAGAGCGGCGGCGGAGGCGTCGGTGGAAGGGGCTCGCGCGTTGGCGGTGGAAGGGGCTTGAGCAGCGGCGGTGGGAAGAAGATGCGTGCAGACCGCGGAAGGAAGAAGCACGAGGAAGAGAGAGGGACCGAAAAAAGTTAAATGCATCATTGGTCCATTAACTTTTACCTATGTTTCACTTAGATCCATCAACTACAAAAGTGGCTTTTTAGGTCCATAAACTTTTGAAGTGATGTATCTCTAGTCCATATCCCTTCATTTATCTTTTTAATCTGACGTGGCAGTCCACGGTGTCGCTGCATGCATACATGGCGGGAGCGGAACGGCCGAGCAAGCAGCCCAGCTTGCATGGTGTGGCGATCGAGCCATGGGGCGCGGCCGGCGACGGGGACACGTACGGGCCAGGCCACAAGCAGTCCAGTACGCACGCATGCCATTTGGCAGCTAGCGACCGAACCGCCGGGAACTAGCTTGCCCGTCGAGCTCTGGCCGGCCTCTAGTCTTCCCGGGAGATGGTCGAGGCGCCGGCCGTCGTGGTGGTGCGGGCGTACGACGACGACGACGCGCGCGACCGCGCCGGCGTGAAGGAGGTGGAGCGCACGTGCAAGGTCGGGTGTATGAGCGGCGACGGCAAGATGTGCCTCTTCACGGACCTCCTCGGCGACCCGCTCTGCCGCATTCGCCACTCGCCGGACTCCCTCATGCTGGTACGTATACACGACCACGTACGTGCTGCTCGCTCTCTCTGTCTATAGACCCACGTTGTGGTCGTGCCTGGCTGGGGGCTACGGGCCGGCTGCGGCTAAGCACAGTAAGCAAGCACCACAGGCCCAGCGGCTTGTAACACCTCGGTGTTAAGCATGCATTAACATTCCATCTCATGAGCATAATCATCATTTCATTATGCATAAGCAGCATCTATGCATTCCATTCTAAAGAAAGGAAGTGTCATTTCATGTGGTGCTGAAATTAAATTGAAATTCATAATGTTTAAACTATTTGAAATACCATGCTCATGTTGGGTGATATGATTTCTTGGTTTGATCACTAAGATAGCTTATAAATATTTAGGATACAATTTGGAGCAAAGTTTATATTTAAATTTTTGCCAAATTTTGCTTTTAAAAATAATTCTTCAAAATTAGGGTTTTAAATTAATATTGATTTTAATTTTGTAATTCAAAATCTATTTGGAATTTGACTTTGGTCATAAAAGCAAAGTTGTAGAGAATAAAGTTTTGAGCAACTTTTATTTTTGGGCCAAAGTTTGAAACTTCTTTGAAAAAGTTCAAAAATTTGTTTGAATGAAATAGGGAGAGAAAAGAAATTGAAAAAAAAAATCATTTTTACCTTGAATGGGCCACCGCCTCCCTTTCGGCCCAGCTCGCAAAGCTGGCCCGGCCTGCCTCCGTGCCGCCGTCCACTCGCCCGCGCCAGCGCCCCGACCGCGTCTGGCCGCGACCGCCGCGTGGCGGCCATGCGCCGGCAAACTCGCCGCGCGGCACCATCGGCCTACCGTGTCCCGACCGTCCTCGCGCTGCCTTCAAGGCTCGGCCAGACGCGCCCTAGCGTCGCACTCCCCCTGCCTCTCTCGCTCGGACAGCAGCAGCAGCGCACGCGCCCACCACCGCCCGCACAAGCTTCCTCGCCGGAGTTGGCCGTTCTGGCTGCTCCAGTTCACCGTCGACCACTCTGTCTCGCCAGTAGCTCCGCCTCCACCTCGCGCACCCCATGCTCGCGTCGCTTCGACGTGGTAAGCCTTCACCGGCCAGGAATTCCTCACCGGAGTGAGCTTCTCCTCGCCGGAGCTTGGCTCCACACGGACAACCCCTCTCCGCTCCACTTCACTCCCTTTCTCCTTCCGATTTCGCGCGCTTTAGCACCGCCTTGCCCTTGCGAACCTCATGCGCGCCTCCCCGTACCTTGCTGTGGCCGAGAAGTGCCCGCACGCGGGCATGCCGTGCCACCGTGTCGCCATGCGCGCCGGCGAGCTAGCTTCCGAGCTCCTCCAGTGCCCATTCTTGGCTGAAAGCTCTAGTTTGGTTTTGGTGAATTGATGAAACCCTAAGTGCTAACCTAGTTTATCAAGTGATCATGAGATAGGTAGCACACTCCAAGTTTGGGATGCCTATACTCTTGTGGAGAGTGCTCAGCTATGTAGGCTATCTTGATGGAATGGAGCCCCGCTACTTCTGGACAAATGAGCAGTTGGGGGAAGGTCTCTTGGTTACTGTGGAGGCCGTTGTTCATCCCTGAGGTGATGATTCTGAGTGGACTGGTTTGCGTTATGAGTGCAACTAGCAGGGAACCGCCTGAAGGAAGCAGCTAACGCAGGGCAGTCCTTGGTATACTGAGGGATATCATGGATCATTTCCTATGGAGTTGGCAGCCGCTTTAGTTGGAGTCTTTCTGAGGGGCAACCCCTCCACTGACTCAGTGGCAGCAAGCAAGAGGAAGATCTCTAGAGATTGGTGCATCAGAAGGACAGAACAGTGATAACCCTTCTATGAGCGCCATGTTCGTAGTGATGAAGGCTTTCGATGGAGTAAGAAGGTAGCCTGAGACGCGTGTCTAGTGCTCTTGGTCATGCCTGTGATGATCGATGTCAGCTTCAAAGGGACCATGACACCGAAATGGAGAGGCTCAGTGCAGAGATGGCTCAGTTGACTCATCAGAGGGATCAGGCGACCTAGAGGACTAGAGCCTATGAGGGAGACATGCGTGCACTGAGAGAGCAGGTCGAGCGTCTGACCCCCACCAACAGGAACGCTGAGCGCATGTTGATCCATGTGCTCCACCAGAGGAATGAAGCCTAGTCCGTAGAAGATGTTCTAAGAGCTTGATAGGTTGAGCTAGAGCAGTAGCTGGCCAATGCAGAAGAGTACAACGACAACCTACATGAGGAGGTTCATCAGCTGAATAACCAGCTCCACCCTTACGTTCTGCCTAGAGCCACAGAGATGGATCTAGATGAGGACGAGGATCCCGAAGAGCTTGAGGCACCAGCTGATGATGACGACGATGATGTAGATGGTGACGATGTCGACATCTCTGACCTAGACAGCGACCATGATGAGTAGGCTAGTAGTTGTTGCGCTAGCTACTAGGGTTTCGTTTGCGATGACCTTTTGCATGGTTGACATGTCTGGCATGTACTCTTGAGTAGAACGACTAAGACCTTGATGTAATGTTGGAAAACTTGGATGTGTTTGTGGCGATATCTGAATGTCAAAAGTCAAGTGTATGTATGCTGGCAATTTGGTTGTATTGGACGCGATGTGTGCGCTTCAGTAATCTAATTAGTAATGTTGTGTTAATTAGAATGACTTATTGTGCCCCTATTTTATTGTATGAATTTATTCTCTCCAGTAAATTCAGTACGGCATAATTTTTCATTCACCTGCAATTTCTACAACATCGCCTAATAATTACTGTTGCTGAAATATACAGATGCCGAACACTTGTCGTACTGTGTATGACGCGACTGAGGTAGGTGGCAGTGCCGCTGGGAATGAGAACCGTGATCCACCACCACCACCTCCTCCTCCACCATACACCGTGGAATAGTTCTTCGCACAGTTCCTTGGAAGTCAACGCAACATGGAGGGCATATAGCAGAACATGGAAGCTACATTGCGCCATATTGCTGACAACACCCACCATGGGTTAAACCTAGGTGGACATGAAGCGAATCAGCATAGCAGTTTTAAGGACTTTATGGACACCAGACCGCCAATTTTCATAGAAGCGGCAGAGCCATTGGATGCGGAAGAGTGGATAAACACCATGAAAGATAAGTTTCGTGTTCTAAGGATGACAGAAGTGTTGAAAACTGAGTATGCAGCTCATTAGCTACAAGGCCCTGTAGGAATGTGGTGGAAGCACCACCGCACCACTTTCCCCCTAATGCCCACATTACTTGGAGGGAGTTCACGGAGGCTTTTCATGGAGTTTACATTCCACTGGGTTTGACCAAAATGAAGTTTGGAGAATTTCTAGCACTGAACCAAGGCACCAAGACAGTGACCCAGTATCTACATGCATTCAATAATCTAAGTCGCTATGCCTCTGACATGGTGAATATCGATGCCAAAAAGATCGCTAGTTTCAAGAGAGGTCTGAATCCCAAGATGATGAAGCACGTGGGTACCAACACAAGAACTGGTTTCAATGACTTTGTTAGTGACTGCTTAAAGCAAGAAAAGAACAATGTATATGCTACATCTAAGACTCGTAAGAGGGCTTTTGAATCAGGTCCATCCCAGCCAAGGGCCCCGATGGCAAATTGTTCTGCATATCGTCCGCCTGCCCCTGGTGCAAGGTTCAGGCCACCCCAATAGAGGAATCAGAAGCCATTCAAGATGGTGGTGCCACAAGCCAAGACCGGACAAGGCAGTTCATCTAGAGCTGCTACTCAAGTAAGAGGACTGTGTTTCAACTGCAATCAACCTAGGCACTTTGCAAAGTTTTGCCCATATCCCAAGAGGCAGCAGAATCAGTACCAAGCTCGTGTGCACCACACCACCATTGATGACATCCCGGAACCCATGACAGCCGGTATGTTTCCTATCAACAATCATCCTGCAGTTGTTTTGTTTGATTCTAGATCATTGCATTCATTCATAAGTTAAGCATTTGCAAGAAAGTATGAGCAAAAGATAGTTGAATTGGAATGTGCTTATCGGATCAGTTCAGCTAGGGCTGATCTGTTAACTAATCAGATAATCCAGGGGGATAACCCTATGTATAGCAAACAGGTAGTATCAGCTTAACTTGATAGGTATGCTAGGTCTAGTTCTAGATGTGATTATAGGAATGAATTGGATGAATAAGATGGGAGTAGTAATTGATGTTGGAGGAAGAAGTATTTCTCTCAAGGAACCTATTGGAGAAGGTACATTTCAAGTAACCTTACCTAGGAGAATAGATCTAACCCGTACAACTTATGCAGTCCAAACTACTCTCCTAGCCAAGATTCTAGTAGTGTGCGAGTTTCCGGACATGTTTCCAGATGAGTTACTCGGTCTTCCACCAGACAGAGATGTTGAGTTTGCCATTGAGTTAATCCCTAGAACACCACCGATCTCAAGAAGGCCTTATCGGATGCCTTCAAATGAATTAGCCGAGTTGAAGAAACAACTCTAAGATCTGTTGACTAAGGGTTTAATTCGTCCAAGTTCATCGGAATGGGGATGTCCCGCACTGTTCGTGAAGAAGAAGGATAACTCCTTATAGATGTGCGCGGACTACCGGCCACTGAATGCGGTGATAATTAAAAACAAGTATCCTCTACCTTGGATTGATATCTTGTTTGATCAATTGTCAAAAGCCAAGGTGTTCTCCAAGATAGATTTGAGATCAGGGTACCATTAGATCAAGATTAGACCACAAGATATACCCAAAACCGCGTTCTCCACCAGATATGGTTTGTACGAGTATCTTTTCATGTCCTTTGGTTTGATAAATGCTCCTGCATACTTTATGTATCTAATGAATTCGGTCTTTATGCTGGAGTTGGATAAGTTCGTGATTATGTTCATTGATGACATTCTAGTATACTCAGAGAACGAATAGGATCATGAAGAGCACCTAAGAATTGTCTTGACTAGGCTCAGAGATCACCAGCTGTATGCTAAGTTTAGTAAATGTGAGTTCTGGCTGAAGATAGTTCCTTTTCTCGGTCATGTGTTATCTGAGAATGGAATCTCAGTGGATCCTAGTAAGGTACAAGAGGTTATGGACTGGAAGGCACCAAGCACAGTTCATGAGGTTCAGAGTTTTCTTGGATTAGCCGGTTACTATCGTCATTTTATACTGGACTTCTCGAAGATTGCCAAGCCAATGACAAGTTTGCTACAAAAGGATCATAAGTTCGTTTGGACAAAGGAGTGTGAGACAGCTTTCTACACCTTGTGGAATTTGCTAACCACTGCTCCTATTCTGGCGCAACCGGATATAGAGAAGCCGTTTGATGTGTTTTGTGATGCATCAAAGAATAGTTTAGGATGTGTTCTGATGCAAGATGGAAGGGTCATTGCTTATGCCTCACATTAGTTGAGGAAGCATGAGGTTAACTATCCTACGCACGATTTAGAGCTTGCGGCTGTTGTGCATGCTCTAAAGATTTGGAGACACTACTTGCTTGGGAATGTGTGTGATATCTTTATAGATCATAAGAGTCTCAAGTACATATTTACTCTGTCTGAGTTGAATATGCGACAAAGAAGATGGTTAGAGCTAATAAAGGATTATAATATGAATGTGCACTATCATCCAGGAGAGGCAAATGTTGTGGCAGATGCCTTAAGTAGGAAGTCACATTCTCTTGTTGTGCAACCATTGTTTGAAGATGGGTTCAATTTGTTGCATCCTGCTGTGTTGCATAATATCCAGGTTAGTTGTACCTTGGAAAGCAAGATCATTGAGGGTCAGAGAACAGATAAGGGAATATTCCATACCAAGGAGAAAATAAAGAAAGAACCGTCCAAGCACTTTAGAGTGGATGAACAAGGAGTGTTATGGTTTAAGGACTGTCTGGTTGTACCTAAAGATCGAGAGCTCAAGAACAAATTGATGGATGAAGCTCATCACTCTAAGCTGTCTATCCATCCTGGAAGTAACAAAATGTACCAAGAATTGAGACCTTGTTATTGGTGGACGAAGATGAAGAAGGAGATTGCAGCGTATGTTGCTCGTTGCGACATGTGTTGTAGAGTGAAAGCTCTTCACATGAGACCCGCAGGAATGTTGCAACCTTTGTCAGTACCAGATTAGAAATGGGATGATATAAGTATGGATTTTATCACCGATTTCCCCACCACACCAAAAGGGAATGATTCAATTTGGGTAATTATAGATCGCCTTACCAAATTAGCTCACTTTTTACCAGTCAAAACAACATTTCGACCACCTCAGTATGCTGAGAAGTACATTGTAGAGATTGTTCGATTACATGGTATACCAAAGACTATCATGTCTGACCGTGGGTCACAGTTTACCGCTCATTTTTGGGAGCATCTTTATAAAGGTTTGGGTACTAGCTTGATTCAGAGTACAACTTACCACCCACAGACAGATGGGCAGACGAAGCGAGTTAACGCTGTTCTTGAAGATATGCTTAGAGCTTGTGTGTTATTGTCTGAGGGTTCATGGGAATCATGGTTACCTTTAGCAGAGTTTGCTTACAACAACAGTTACCAAGAGAGTATCAAGATGGCTCCATTTGAAGCATTGTATGGCAGGAAATGTAGGACACCATTGAATTGGGTTGAGCCTGGAGAAAGAAGGTTTTACATAATCGATTTTGTTGACGAGGCTAAGAAAAAGGTTCATATTATCCAACAAAACATGAAAGCGGCATAGTCATGCTAGAAGAGTTATGCCAATAAGAGAAGGAGACCGCTTGAGTTTGAGGTAGGTGACTACATTTATCTGAAGGTTACTCCAATGAAGAAAGTACAACTGTTTGGAGTAAAGAGAAAACTTGCTCCTAGATTTATAGGACCATACATGATCATAGAGAAGAAGGGTCCCGTGGCTTATAAGTTACAGTTACCAGAAGCGATGGGTTCGATCTTCCCAGTCTTCCATGTATCACAGTTGAAGAAGTGCTTGCATGTTCCGGAAGAGAGAATAGAACCTCAGAGCATTTAGCTCAAATCAGACTTGGAATACCGTGAGCAACCGGTTCGAGTTTTGGACACTAAGGACCGAGTCACTCGGAATAAATTGGTGAGAACATATAAGATACAGTGGAGTCATCACGATGATGGTGATATGACGTGGGAAACAGGAGAATATCTGCAAAATGCTTATAAGGATTTTTATAACAAATGGTTCGTAACTCAAAATCTCGGGACAAGATTCTTATAAGTGGGGAGGGCTGTAACACCTCGGTGTTAAGCATGCATTAACATTCCATCTCATGAGCATAATCATCATTTCATTATGCATAAGCAGCATCTATGGATTCCATTCTAAAGAAAGGAAGTGTCATTTCATGTGGTGCTGAAATTAATTTGGAATTCATCATGTTTAAACTATTTGAAATGCCATGCTCATGTTGGGTGATATGATTTCTTGGTTTGATCACTAAGATAGCTTATAAATATTTAGGATACAATTTGGAGCAAAGTTTATATTTAATTTTTTACCAAATTTTGCTTTTAAAAATAATTCTTCAAAATTAGGGTTTTGAATTAATATTGATTTTAATTTTGTTATTCAAAATCTATTTGGAATTTGACTTTGGTCATAAAAGCAAAGTTGTAGAGAATAAAATTTTGAGCAACTTTTATTTTTGGGCCAAAGTTTGAAACTGCTTTGAAAAAGTTCAAAAATTCGTTTGAATGAAATTGGGAGAGAAAAGAAATTGAAAAAAATCATTTTTACCTTGAATGGGCCGCCGCCTCCCTTTCGGCCTAGCTCGTAGAGCCGGCCTGGCTTGCCTCTGCGCTACCGTCCGCTCGCCCACGCTAGCGCCCCGACCGCGTCAGGCCGCGACCGCCGCGTGGTGGCCATGCGCCGGCAAACTCGCCGCGCGGCACCACCGGCCAGCCACATCCCGACCGTACCTGCGCTGCCTTCAAGGCTCGGCCAGACGCGCCCTGGCACCGCACTCCCCCCTGCCTCTCTCACTCGGACAGCAGCAGCAGCGCACGCGCTCGCCACCGCCCGCACAAGCTTCCTCGCCGGAGTTGGCCGTTCCGGCCGCTCCAGTTCGCCGTCGACCACTCCGTCTCGCCAGCAGCTCCGCCTCCACCTCGCGCACCCCGTGCTCGCGTCGCTTCGCCGTGGTAAGCCTTCACCGACCGGGAATTCCTCGCTGGAGTGAGCTTCTCCTCGCCGGAGCTTGGCTCCGAGCGGACAGCCCCTCTCCGCTCCACTTTGCTCCCTTTCTCCTTCTGATTTCACGCGCTTTAGCACCACCGCCTTGCCCTTGCGAACCACGTGTGCGCCTCCCCGTGCCTTGCTGTGGCCGGGAAGTGCCCGCACGCGGGCATGCCACGCCGCCGTGTCACCATGCGCGCCGACGAGCTAGCTTTCGAGCTCCTCCAGTGCCCGTTCTTGGCGCATCGGGTCCGCCTCGTAGCGGGAAGCCACTGGTGGTGACCTCACCGCCAGTGAGCTCCCCGGCGGCGAAAGCCAGCGGGTCAACGACGACCCCTGCCTCGGCTCCGGCTGACGCGTGGGCCCAGCTTGACCATGGGTCCCACGTGGCAGCACCTCTGGGTGCACTGCACCAGGTGCACCTAGCAGATTAGGGTTCGGTGGAATTTCAGTTTTAAAGAAAAGGAATTTTAAAATGATTTCAAAAATTGATGAAAAAGCTTGTAAAATGTATATCTCGAGTTATATTGCTCCAAAATTGATGAAACACATTTTGTTGTGTTCCTTGTCACCAAATCTACATGATAAAAATATTTTATGTCATTTTTGAGATACTTTATTGTAGAGCTTTATTTAATTCTTGATATTGCTGATATCTTGTAAAATGTTTAGTAAATCCTATATGTATCAGAAAAATATGATTCCAATTTGATTGGTCTATTCTTGAGATGTACTTTCTGTGAAAAATATATGCCATGTATGTTCTGTAGAGAAATATTGAGGTGTAGTTCAAGTGCTTTTAATTGATGATTTTTGTTATTTTAATAGAGAGCAAAAATTGTATAAAACATGTGTATGATAATTTTTGTACAGTGATTGTTTACTGTGTAGAACATAGGAAAAATACCAAATCTGTTGTTTGACACTTTTCATAGTACAAAGTATTTTCATGCTCGTAATTATGCCATAACTTGTCATTTTTGTGTAGGCTATTTTACTTATGCAAATGCCATGAAACTTTTATGGTAGTCTACTTAGAGTAATACTATGCTACTGTAATTTTCTTAGATTTTTATGAGCACCAGAAATATATGTTGCTGTTATAGCCCTAGTTTAAAATGAAATAAACAAATCTTCTTTAATGCATGATTAGTTAATAATGTTTGGTTTGGTGTATCTTTGAAGCATCTTAGATTGCTGCGGTGACTTAGCATGTTAGTATAGTGGTTGTAGTAGTAGTATGGTAGTACATGTTCTTGGATGATATTGGCTACCTTGTAGAAGGGCTTTACTTCTACTATGTCCAATAAAGTTAAACATGTTCATCTACATTTCATGCATCATGATCATTACATGTCATCTCTTCGATACACCTATGCATTAGCACTCATACATCTGCATCATACAGGATCGCAAGAGGAGTTGCTAGCAGTAGTTCAGGAAGAGCAGATCGGGACAGATCCACAAGAAGTCTAGGCACAGGAGGTGCCAGAGGAAGAGGAGCCGGGAGAGGACTTGCCCGAGTGCGTGGATCATCAACCTAGTTCGTTCGAACGAGGCAAGCCCCGGAGCATTATAAGTCTCCTAATTTATAAAAGCAATTCTTTTTATATATATGAGTTTATATATTGTTGCATTAAGTTGTAGGAGTTGATTGAAATCATTGATGCATTTATTACTATCCTTGCCTACCTTATTACCTTTTATCCTGTTAGGTCAGGATCGAATAACTGCTTAGTCTTGCTTAGACCGGTAGCGATCGGTGATATCCGGTCACCTACATTATAGGTGGTTACTAGAAGAATTTAGCTATGGAAAGAATAATATCCTGGAATTAACCATGTGTGATGGATAATTGGAGACCAGATGGGAAAAGTTGGAGGCAACCAGACAGGGTTCTAGGGTGCTGTTAGTTTCTGTCTGTGTCGATTAAGGATCGATCGTTGCTCGTCCCTCTTATCATATTGAACGCATGCCTCACATTTAGCTGGCTAAATAAAGTACCTTTCGACCGTGAAGCTAGTGACACTATTTGAGCCGGGATAAACTAGGATTGGCAGACTAGTGCTGAAGGGGGTATGACGGGGACGCGAAGAGTGAGCCCAAGGTGCGTCCTGGCAGTCAGGTAGTCCTTGGGTAGTGCGGTCCCGGCTGTTATCCCGCGGCTACTTGGAAAGTGTCATTGGTGACCTGTAGCTCACTTGATCGGTGAGTGTGGTTTGTGTGAGGAATAAATCACCAGCTGGTTAGGAATCGATTCGAATCGCCATCGCTCCTAGATAGTGAGCACTTGACTCGAGCTACGACATTGTAGTAATTATTATAGAACAATGATGGTTATCTGGATGGTATGAGATATGCTAAATCTAAATTGGTAACTGGATGTTATTGGTTAATCAAGTGATTGCTATAGTACAGGTGCTTACCTAGATGGATAGGTCATAATAAAGATGATGCAAAGTACTTAAAATTGTTTCTTCATGATAGCTTATGCTTTTCGCAAATAAGTCAGCTAGCCCACTAAAGAAAGCCTTGCATAATCCTTGGTGTCGCTTTATTTTGGTTTAAGATGGGTAAGTCTAGCTGAGTACCTTCTCGTACTCAGGGCGTTGTTCCCATTGTTGTTGCAGATGGTCAAATGTACTACGGCTATTGCATTAACTGCCTGTACCCGGTGATGGGTGACAACTAGGACCAAGGGCAATGGTCACTCCGTATCTCTCATCTGATGCTTTTGTTGGAGATGACTACCTACTGGCACTGTATCTGAACCAAAAGTGTGTGTGTGGCTTCAAAACTATTTGCTTCCGCTATTTCAGTTTAAACTTGGGTTGTAATAACTTTATATTCTAAACTCTGATGCACCCAACTGTCATTGCAAACTTTATGTAACATGTGATGGTACTTGCTAAACTTGTACGATCTTGGTTTGTATGTCGATTGGTTTGAAATCCTTTGGGGTTTCATGGACTACCGGGTTATACGGGCTTAAGTTTGTTAAATTATCTGCTTTAGCGGAAGATTTCCTGACTTAATCTCGTATAATTGGTCGGTTCTGTTACATGGCTGGCCGGCCAGATGCAGCAATGTGAGGTGGTGAGCTGCTGGGCTCGCTCGACCCGTCAACCTAGCCTACCACCTGTCCGAGCTGCTGTACCGCTGGCACTTCACCAACATCGAGTTCTTCCCCACCGACATCGGCGTCGTCCTGTCCAACGACCTATCGCTGGGCACATTCCTGGCCCTGCCGTCGGGGTTGTCGTCATGGACGGGACTGGGGTGGTAGGGCGTGGAGGCGTTCCTGGCCACGCCACCACCGTCGTGGGCCATGCTCAGCGTGTGGAACTGCATGGACGCATGCTGGCCATGATGCTGCTCCTAAAGGGTGATGACGGGTGGGCATGGTACATTGCGGTGGATGCGCTGGCGTTCGTGGCGGCCAGCCTCGGGAGGCCTAGTGGCGGGTGGGGCGGCAGCACCGGCGTGGGGACCAGGGTCGGCGAAAGGCTCTGGAGCAGGTGGGCCACACGATTTCGGTGCATGGGAGCTCGGTGCAGCTGCGCTGTCGGGAGAGAGCGAGGCTGGCTATCCTCCTCCTCGTGTGACCGGCCACCGCTGTCTGTCTCATGTATCGTGCGAGAGCACCCATGCCACGGCACTGAGAACCCATGCAGCGTGCACGTGCGACACTTGGACGGACGTGTACACATCACCAGGGGGCCATCCCATCACCCACCGGCCATCGCTTACCAGTAGAGGGCGTTAGTGTTTGTGGCTCATGTAGGCGATGATGCCATTCTCTGAGAAGTTCTTTGCTATGGAGGTGTCGAGCGCCTGGTGGTACTGCCTGGTGAGCTGCACATGGCCGTTGTGGCCCACGCTGAGCATCTCTAGGATGCACTGCATGTCCACCTTGACGTCGTCAACTCCGGCGGTGGCGAGGTATGCGTGGAGCTCGTCGTAGAAATGGTACATGGTGTGTGGGTGCACGAGGTCGAGCCCCTGCACGGTGAGCACGCCGGTCTTCATGCCGAGCGCGTTCTCCATGATGCCTGGCGAGACCTTGGGGAACTACACGCTGGAGCAGTAGTGCTTCATCTCAGGCTCGCTAGGACAGACGCTGCCCCAATAGCTGGTGATCACGTGCCAGACGTAGACGTACTTGAGCCCGTACTCCTCCTTTGCCGCGCGCACCACCGTCTTGATGCCAGCGGTCGGGTCATCCACTTTCTGGCACTTGTTGTTCTCCTTGATGCCGGTGAGACGAGACAGGACGGGTGGCTTGTCCTCTTCGGTAGGTTCATCGGTGTTGGTGGTGGACTTGTCGATGCCGACAGACTGCCAGCCATCATCGATGATGATGAACTTGGACTGCCAGCCATCGTCGATGATCTTGAACCTGGGTAACATCCTGGTAGAAGGCGTCCCAGGTGCACCAGCCAAAGTAGTCGACGATGCCCAGGAGCTTCTTCTCGGTGCAGACCTAGAACGTCCTGAGCATGGACTTGGCGACGACAACGGCGCTGGAGATGGCCGCAAAGGGGTCGGACTCCGCGGCGCCCATGAAGAGCGCACGCTCGAAGGACGCAGCGCACGTGTCGGCGTCCCCACTCTCGACGCAGAGCTCCACCACGTCGCCGGCGCTGCCTTGGAGGCTGGCATGGAACGCGCCCTCCACAAGGGGTAGGAATTGTTGACACCATTTTTTGCACGTGTCAAAATGATCGGAGTGGACTAATCGACAGGAGGAAAGTTACTGTATACGATGACAGCCGATGAAAGTCAGCTTGTAAAGATGGTTGCCGATGATTGGTGGTGATCGATGGAAAGGTTGATTTGGACTCGGGCGTTGCCGATGAGGTTGGAGGTGTTATTGTCGATGCCGATGAAGGAAGGTTTGAAGACTACTGCCGATGAAACAGGAAGTATGCCGATGGAGAGGAGGTCGGTGAGATTTCTATCATAATTGAGGCGGACAGGGAAATAGATAGGAGTTGATTTCCTTTTCTGTATTTATTAGAATATGATTCATGTAAGAGTCACGTATTTCCTTAGGTATGGATTTGGTGTCCTAGTTATGTTTGGTTATGTCTCTTTAGATCAGGGTATAAATATGGATTGAAGGGCAATGTAAAATATATATCGATCAATATCAAAAACCAATTTTTACTCCTATGTTGCATCTACTTACTTTTCGGCGATTTCATCAATTTGCATATTTTCCCTTTTCACGAGTTCTCATTGATTCGGCGAGTTGCATAGCTTTAGTGCGACTTTCGGCGATTCTCGAGTTCCGCGTGAGTACCTCTTGGCCGTGGCTTCCGGGCGTATCGCTGTTGTCAGGACCAAAGTGCTCGTATCTTCATCCTTGTCGATTAATAGGTCAAATCGACTGGCATGCTTTGGATATTGACTCGGGTATTAGCCCTTTGTGTTTGCAAATCTACTTTTGCATCAACACATCTTTTGGCACGCTCGGTGGAACCAATCAATCTGATCAATATGTTCAATTCCGAGATCAATTCAGAGAACATTATCGCGGTATCAGAAGAAGATCTTAAGGAAGAGCAGAGGCAGGCTATGGAAAAAGCTGTAGAAGAATACAGGCAGCTTTGTCTGAAATCGTTTAGCCTGAACAAGAGTGGACAAGTCATCCAGAAGCAAGATTTGCCGTTGCCTCGGCAGGTTACCTTTGACTCCAATCCTAGTAAACTTCAAGAGATGGTTAATTCTGTAGTAAATCATGCTTTAATTAATCATTCCAATGTGTTGTCCAGTACTGTTCATAATGCTGTGGTTCGAACTCTCAAAGAAGGACAAATGGCACCGCATTATGTTGGGCCTACCTATCATCAACCAGAGCTGGTATCTGTTAATACTCCATCGGCTCCCTCGACCGTTGTGGGTACAGAAGTTACTTCTCCAGTATCGGCAGGCTTACCTAATATTCAATCTACACCGATACGATCAGATCTAGTACTACCAGGAGGACGAGTTTAGCTTAATACAGATCTATCGGCATCAGCTATGTCAGGCCCTGTGTCTCAAAATAGCCAGATTCCTGCTAATTGGTGGGGATATGGTATGCCTCCGGAGTCCTCTGCTTTCAATCCTAGGTTACCTCAAGTATTTGACGCAGTAGGAAAAGCTCCTATACCATTGGCTGTTTCGCCGATGGTTCAAGTGCCTCAATATGCCACAGCAACTACTGTGCAACCAACTTTAGGAGGTTTCCAAATGCCTTTGGTTCAAACACCCAATTCAAGTCCATCGGCAAGCTTACTGCTGATGCAGCAGAAAGCCCCTGCTATGAGTCAAACTGGGGTTCAGTTCATGCCTCAAGCTGGTTATAATTATCCAACAATGTCAACAAATTACTAGCCATTGGTAAGTTTTGTACCGATGAGTTCTAATAATGGTTGGCCAGGACAGTTACCTGTTCAACATAGAGTTCAGCAAAATCAGCAGGTTGCAGGGGTTCAACAAGGTCATATGCAAGCTGGTTTCTAGAATCAAGCATCGGCAGCTCAGCCGATGAATCTTTTCCAGCAGGTTAATGGACCACAAGTAACGGCAAATATGCCGATTGCTGGAGATCGTGGGCCACAAATATATGTGGAGGGATATCAGCAGGTACCTCCTGTAGAAATTTAGCCAATTCGTCAGCAGGAGGCTGGTGCTTTTTGGGCCGATAAGATAGCAGAAATTATGAAGGATCAATTTGGGATAAAGCCCAAGGTCAATACTTATTCTTATCGGACTCCTTACCCCCCTGTATATGATTTAATTCCTCTCCCAAATCAGTACAAGATACCAGATTTCACTAAATTCTCTGGGCAAGATGATACATCAACAATGGAACACGTCAATCGCTTCATTATTCAATGTGGAGAGGCTGGTAGCAGAGATGAATTAAGAGTTCGATTGTTTTCATCATCTTTGTCTGGATCGGCATTTACATGGTTCATTTCATTACCACCAAATTCTATTATTACCTGGGCTGATCTAGAAAACAATTTTATAAGTATTTCTTTGCTGGAATTCATGAAAAGAAGCTTACCGATTTAGTAAAATTGAGACAACGTAATGATGAATCGGTAGAAAGCTTTGTGCAAAGGCTATGAGATGTAAAAAATAAGTGCTACAGCCTAGTGCTGGATGATCGGCAGCTTGCCGATTTGGCTTTCCAAGGGTTATTGCCACATCTCAAAGACAGATATGCTTCTCAGGAATTTGAAAGCCTCAGTCATCTCGTGCAAAGGATCTCTGATCAAGATACTAGGGTTTTTGAACCTAAAAAGAATTGGAGTAAAAAGGTATCATTTGTTGAAGAAGTAGGAGATTCTGATTCTGATGAGGAACCAGTTATCGGCTTAGCTGAGTGGGTTAAGAATAAAAAGCCGATATCTTGTCCCTTTGGTCAAAAAGAGCCAGAAAAGTTTACCTTTGATATCACCAAGGCCGACAAAATATTTGATCTTCTGCTTCAAGAGGGCCAAATTAAGCTGTCACCTAATCATGTTATCCCATCGGCAGAAGAGTTGAAGAAGATCTTGTACTGCAAATGGCACAATGCAACTTCACACAGTACAAATGAGTGTAAGGTGTTCAGGCAACAGTTACAATTGGCTATTGAATCTGGGAGAATTAAGTTTGGTATTTCCAAGGCCCAGAAGCCGATGAAAATTGATCAACACCCGTTTCCAGCAAATATGTTAGAGGCCAAAGGGAAGACCAAGGTATTGACGTCAGAGGCTGCTGAGAAAAACGCATTAGTGGATCCCCAACATCGGATAACTACCGATGATGCAAAAAGTAAGGGTTTGCTAGGAGAAAGCAATAATTCCAAAAATCCTCCTCGACCTGGCATTGTGATTACTCATCGAAGGCAGCAGGAGAATTGGCGCCAGCGAAATGACCGATATCGATAACAGCAAGAAGAGAGACGTCGAGAAGAATGGCATCGGCATAAAGATTATTGGAGGTGCCTGTTCTTCATTCATTGCTGGGAAGAAGGTATTAAATTGCCAACTATTGAAAATTGCCCTGAGTGCAATGGTTATTATGGGGTCAATCGGTCAGAAAGGAGGTTTCAACTGGCAATCAGGGTTTATTTATTAATGAGCCAATCAGAGGCAGGGCATCAGTGCATGATCGGCTGGGGGCAGACTAAGTGTACATGAGAGGCTTGGTAAACGCGCTGGATATTTTCCAAGGAATCAAGAGGAGCTTGAAGAGATGGCAAACGCAAGAGTTCCCGATGAAGAAATATTCTACAGGGACCCTAATATACGCCGTGTAGAATCAACTAGGACCTGTTATTAGCTGGTTTGGAAAACCAAGTTTCCTCGATGGTGCCCGGAGGGTCTGACAAAGACACAGAGAAGGAGGATGCAACGTGAGCATCAGGAGGATTTATACCGAGAGGAAAATTCTTCCAATGAGAGGTCCAGTCATCAGCAGTGGTAGGTAAAACACAAAAATAAGGGTCCATCGGCAGACGTTAATATGGTATTCATGTTGCCAATGGAGTTTTTGGCACTATCTGATAATGAGGAAGAAGTTGTTCTCTCTGATCAAGTAGCTCAGTTGACACTAGATCCAATGATGGCTGTTTTTGAGAAACCTACTGATGACGAGAGACAACATCTTAAGGCTTTGTTTGTGAAAGGCAGAGTTGATGGGCAGCCTGTATCTAAGATACTTATCGATGGAGGGGCTGCAATTAATATTATGCCTTATGTGATATATCGGAAACTTGGTAAGGGAGATCAAGATTTGGCCAAAACCGATATGATGCTGAAGGATTTTGAAGGCAATGTGTCACCGGCTAAGGGGGCAGTATGCGTCGAATTGACTATCGACAGCAAAACCTTGCCAACAACGTTCTTTGTCATTAATGGCAAGGGTGCATATAATCTGCTTCTAGGGAGGGATTGGATTCATGCTAATTGTTCTGTACCTTCTACAATGCATCAATGCCTCGTACAATGGATTGGGGATAAGATTGAGTTTGTCCCTGGTGATTCTTCTTATATCATCGCATCGGCAGAATCAGATACTTATGAGCGAACTAAATGCATATCAGGAGAGGTTTGGGAAAAAGAGTTCCTTAGAGTTGCTGATTATGAAATTCCACCGATCCAAGCAGTCGGTTCTGAAGAAGAGTTTTAATGGATAGGTTTGCCGATGATGGAAAATTAGGTCAAGGGTTCACATCGGTAGATGATTTAGTAGAAGTAGATATTGGTGATGGCGATAGGCCAAGGCCTACTTTTATTAGTGCTAAGTTAGATTCCAAGTGTAAGCAGCAAATGACTGATTTGTTAAAAGAGTATAAAGATTGTTTTGCTTGGGATTATACTGAGATGCCTGGATTAGACCGATCGATAGTTGAACATCGGTTACCTATCAAATCTGGATTTCGGCCACATCAGCAGCCAGCGCGCCGATGCAACCCTAATATACTTCCTGACATTAAGGCCGAAATAACTAAATTAATTGAGGCGAAGTTTATTCGGCAGTGTCGATATGCAGAGTGGATCTCTAATGTGGTTCCTGTTTATAAGAAAAATGGAAAACTTCGTGTTTGTATTGATTTCAGGAATCTTAACAAAGCCACACCAATGGATGGCTATCCAATGCCGATTGCTGATTTGTTGATTGATGCTGCAGCCGGACATCAAATTATCAGCTTCATGGATGGTAATGCAGGTTACAATCAAATATTCATGGCTGAAGAAGATATTCCCAAGACTGCTTTCAGATGTCCAGGTCATGTAGGGTTGTTTGAGTGGATAGTCATGACGTTTGGTTTGAAAAATGCCGGTGCTACTTATCAAAGAGCTATGAACTTTATTTTTCATGAATACATCGGCACATTAGTGGAGATCTACATTGATGATGTAGTGATTAAGTCTGGAGATATCACAAAACATCTAGCCGATCTACGAAAGATACTGGAGTGCACAAGGAAGCATGGATTGAAGATGAATCCTAATAAATGTGCATTTGGTGTATCGGCAGGTCAATTCTTGGGTTTTATGGTGCATCAGCGGGGCATCGAAATCAGTAGGAGGTCTATTGATGCAATTAACAAGGTGGTTGCTCCTGCCAATAAAACTGAATTGCAATCTTTGATTGGTAAGATTAATTTCATTAGAAGATTCATATCTAATCTGTCGGGTAAGATCAAGGCTTTCAGTCCATTACTTAAATTGAAAGCCGATCAGGAATTTGTATGGGAAGCTGAGCAGCAGTTAGCCCTAGACGAAATTAAGAGATATTTAACAAATCCTCCAGTGCTAGTTCCACCTCAACACGGGAAACCTTTCAGGTTGTATTTGTCAACTGATGATACCGTTATCGGTTCAGCTCTTATTCAGGAATTTGAAGGGAAAGAACGTGTTATTTATTATTTGAGCAGAAGACTAGTGGATGCTGAGACGAGGTATTCGACCATCGAAAAATTATGTCTGTGTTTATACTTTTCTTGTGTCAAATTAAGACATTATCTGTTATCTGCCGAATGTACGGTCATATGCAAAGACGACGTAGTCAAGTATATGCTGTCGATGCCGATATTAAGTGGTAGAATCGGCAAGTGGATGTTGGCATTGTCAGAATTTGAACTACGTTACGAATCGACTAAGGCAGTTAAGGGGCAAGTTATGGCTGATTTTGTCACTCAGCATTGTAATATAGTAGACTCTCTGGAGGTTGCTCCTTGGACACTTTTCTTCGATGGGTCTACATGTGGAGAAGGAGCAGGTATCGGCATTGTGTTGATTTCACCTCAAGGAAGGAAGTATGAGTTTTCATTGCCGATTGCTGCTACATCGACAAACAATCAGGCTGAATACCAAGCCTTGATAAAAGGTTTAGAATTGCTGAAGGAGATACGTGCCGATGCTGTTGAAATCTTTGGTGATTCTATGCTAGTTATAAATCAATTGGCTGGGATTTATGAATGCCGGAGTGAAGTTTTAATTTCGTATTATGAAAGATGTTTGCAATTATTGAAAGGGTTTAGAGATTTTCGTCTTGAACATATTTCTCGACTGCATAATGAAGAGGCTAATCGACTAGCTCAGCATGCTTCAGGGTATCAGCCTATTCAGGAAGTGCTAACATTGGCAGTCAATACCGATGATTGGAGAAAGGAGATTGTCGATTATTTAAAGGATCCATGTAAAAAGGTTGAAAGGCGTATAAGGTTCCAAGCTACCAAGTATGTGCTCCTCGATGATGAATTATATTATCGAACTATAGATGGAGTTTTACTCAGATGTGTTAGCAGTGATGAATCGAAAAGTTTGATGGGTGAAATTCATGAAGGAGTGTGTGGAGCGCATCAATCGGCTTTCAAGATGAAGTGGATGATCAGAAGGAATGGATACTATTGGCCGACTATTCTTGAAGATTGTTTTAAATATTTTAAAGGATGTCAGGGGTGTCAAAAGTTTGGTAATATTCAAAGAGCGCCTGCATCGGCTATGAACCCTATAATTAAACCTTGGCCGTTTCGGGGATGGGCTATTGATCTCATTGGTCAGATTTATCTGCCATCAAGCAAAGGACATAAATTTATTCTAGTTGCTACCGATTATTTCACAAAATGGGTTGAGGCAATTCCTTTAAAAAAGGTGACATCGGCTAACATGATCGATTTTGTGAAAGAGCATATTGTTTACCGATTTGGTATTCCTCAAACTATCACTACCGATCAGGGTACTATGTTTACATCAGGAGAATTTGATGAGTTTGCTGTGGGTATGGGAATTAAAGTTTTAAATTCTTCTCCATATTATGCTCAAGCTAATGGTCAGGCTGAGGCTTCTAACAAAGGGATCATCAAACTCATTAAGCGGAAAATTGAAGAAAATCCTAGGAGGTGGCATACAGTATTAAATGAAGCCTTGTGGTCGTATCGGATGTCATGTCGTGGTGCAACCAAAGTAACGCCTTATCAGTTAGTATATGGACATGACGCGGTATTGCCCTGGGAAATTAAAATTGGCTCTAGACGAATACGTTCTCAAAATCAGCTGACAGCCGATGATTATGATACTCTTATGAAGGATGAGTTGGAAGATGTGGCGGGTCATCGGTTAAGGGCTTTAGTTAGCATTGAAGAAAATAAGAAAAGAGTAGCCAGATGGTATGACAAGAAGGTGAAGGTAAAAGAGTTTGCCGATGGAGATCTGGTCTAGAAATTGATTTTACCGATTGGGACTAAAAGTTCAAAGTTTGGAAAGTGGTCTCCTAATTGGGAAGGTCCATATCGGATAAATCGGTCTGTTCCTAGGTAACTGCATATATTCTAGAAACCCTCGAAGGGGTCGTGTTTCCCAGAGCGTTAAATGGAAAATATTTAAAGAAATATTACCCTAGTATTTGGATGGATGCATAAAAGTATAAGTGCCGATAACAGTCCTATCGGCTAGAATTATACAAGGATGTCAATGTCTCGTAAAGTGCCGATGCAATAGACAAGATTTACAAATTTAACAAGGATTGGATAGCTAATATCGCATGCAGGCGAATTTGGTCGGCTTCCTTCATTTCTTTGATGTCTTCATCGGCAGCACCTTCTACAGGCTTGAGTTTTTTCTTCATGGCCAAGGCTTTGCGAGCCTAGGTGTCTCTCTCTTGCTGAAGGGCTTTGATGGCATTGGGTAGCTGGCTTTCTTCTTGTTGAGCATGAGTTAAGGCTGCCTCGATTTCTTTCAATTCAGCCAATAGAGCCATCTTCTTTGCTGATAAATCTAAGATTTTCTTTTTAAGTTCAGCGCCCGAAGTCTACAAGTTGCCAATGCCCTTGTGCTTCTCATCGGCAATTTGTTTTAGTTGTAACATCTCTTCTTTGAGTTGAGCCTAAGCTGCTCTATCGGCAATACGTTGAGCAGCCCGTTGATATTGCAGTTGGCGGCTTTCTAAATGGGCTGTTGAGAAGAGTACTTCTTCAACGTCGGCAGGGACCTGGCCACGGATTATTTTGAAAATTGCCTTTGCGGGGTCCGAGTCATCTACCAGTTGGGCGGTATCCTACTGTAACAAGCTCAGGAGAGCTTCCAACTTGGACTTAGTTTCTGCCGATATTGTTCCCAGTGCAAGGGAAGAACTTGTTTCTCTCCATCATCGTCAGAGACATCAATGGCAAAGGAGAATAGGCTGTTTGGGGAGTCTTGTTCCTGAGGAAAAGAAAAGGAGGTCAGTTAAGGATAAGTATGAGTATTGTAAATCAACTAGGTCAATCGGTTTACCTGTTTCAAGGCAATTTCCTATGCTTGACTGGAGGAAGCAGCCTGGAGTATGCCGTGTGGGGGATTGGCTGAGCTTGCCGATGTGATATCCTCTGTGATTCATCGGTGGTTGGCTCTTGGGGTATGATGACCGATGACATTGGGGCAGATGTGGGGATCGGCATGGACTTCTGTCGTTTTGGCTGTGCCTCGACATCTGTTAAGGCTTTGCGCTTTGCTTGGGCATCGGCAACGGTTGGCTAGGGGGCATCGGCACTTGTTGGTTGTGAAGCTTGGACATCTGGTACGCTTGCCGATGTACCCATTTGTTGCTGCAAAACAAGTGTAAGGTATGATATTTAACAGATAAAATGTGAAATCAAAGGGATACCTCTGAAGGTTTGTCAGAAGAAGTGGTGCTTGATATCGGAGGAATTGCCGATGACGATCCAGCAGCGGCTCTTACCCCCTGATGATTAATGTTAATATAGTTTGTGATCGGCATAAGTAGAAATAAGCAAGGTTGTTACCTTGAATGCCTTGACCAAGGTTGTAGCAGCAGCCGATGGAGTGGCCCTAGCTATAGCCAATTTGGACTTGGAGGTGATGGTCTTGGTACGGATCTTCTGGTGAGTCAAAGCAGCTAAGGTGGGGGCGTTGTAGCCGATCGGTGATATCGGGGAAACAGGCTGAAGATCGAAGGGTTTCCCACTTTTGCTCATAGTTGGTGCTGGGTTGTTAACCTGTCATGAGAAAGTTAGTTACCGATATATGAAAGGAAAAAGCGGAAGGGAGCTAAAAGGAACTTACTACGTCATCGGGAATGGCGTATTCAGGGTTGATCATGTGCCGATATGTGTGAGCAGATGTTGCAAACAGTTCTTCCCTCCACTCTCGCCACCATTGCTTATATGATTCGGTGATGAAAGATACTGGCGTCCAGACGGATATATCGACATTTGTAGTATCGACATCGGGGGAGAGTTGCACTACCCTATTCCAATCTATTCCGCAGGTGATTGTTTCTCGAGGTTTGATCACATCAGCAAAACAAAGTTTGATTGGTAGTTGCCCAAAAGCCAATTGACGGGATACTGCCGATGGGTTGTAAAACTCATATGTGATATTGGTGTTTTTCCCGCTACCGAATGTGTTTACTAGAATTGCCCTGGGAGTAATGATAGCCATCATGAGCTCATTATCTTGATTCGGAGTGTCATCGGCAAAGTTGAAAAGAAGGGGGAATCTATTTTCTTCGTCAATATAAGGCACCTAGGCCCTATGATCACGAGAAAGACCATTGTAGAAGCTTTGAAAGAATCTGCCGATCTGGTCTTCATTGGCTTCTGTTCCAGGGAGAACAATTATGGCTTCACCAAAATTGAGAGGTGAGCGTGTTGCCGATTCCTCGTCCCCAAGCACATGGTCTTCAGCAATTTCTCATGGGAATTGTTGGGCAAAGAAGTCCCATTGCAACCGTTTGTGCATATGGGTATTCAGCCACATGTTGATGAACCACCACGGGCCTCCTAAGTTGCTGATGGGTTCGCCAAGCAGAAGTTTCTGAGACACTTGATGAAGAAGATGATAAGTGGAGCTCAGAAGGTATCGGCCAAGAGGGAAATCTTACACCATTGGCCAGGAGTTCAGCAGCGGGGAGGAAAGCAGTTGGTTGGTCCTACTGATCGACCACAGAAGATAAATTTTTCTAACCACATATTCAAGAATGTGGCATGTTCCCTCTGATTAACTGTCCCAGTCTTCTAGCATTCTTGGATGTATCCTAACCAACTGCCGATGTTGTAGGTATTCACCCTATATTCAGATTTTCTGCCATAGATAGAGCCTTCATCGATAGTTGAAATATCCAAACCAGTGAGCATGTATACATCGGCAAGTGTGGGAGTAGCTGGGCCATGTCCAAACATAAAAGTGTTTGTTGTGTCTGACCAGAAGTAAGCAGCTGCAATCATCATTGACTCATTCTTCTGCATATCGGCAATAGATAGCCTAAAGCATTGGTCTAGTTTCCGTTCTGCCCAGTGTACTTGCATCGACCTATTGACCTTTAAGTACTAGTCTTTCCACCCTTTTGTGGTTTTGGGCCAAGATCGGAATGTATCTTTCCATAAATTCAGAGAGAAATTTTGGGCTCTAAAGGGGATTCTATTGACCTCTGCATTAATCAAATCAGTTGGATCTGGGTTGCCCATTGGTCCTAGGCATTGGATATGTGGCTGATCGGTTGGAATAACTAATTTGTTGCGCAGTTCCTAAGTTTAGAGGATCCGAAGAACAAAAGAAAAGAAAAATTACCGACTGTATGAACTAGCAAAGACCAGAGGAATTGAGGTAAAAGGTAACGGAAGAGGAACAAACCGCAGGGACATCGAAGTTGATTGCCATTATCTTGAGGTAGATGGGGGCATGGGCCGGAGAATCGAAGTTGACGCTGGAGAAGAAGTCTTGTTGGTTGAGGTCGCGTAGTTGTTCGTCGGAGTCGCCGCCGGGAAGAAAGAATGCCAGAGATTGGAATATAAGGATAGAAGATGAGCATTTCGGAGAAATCTATTTATAAGCCGCTCGGAGTAGGGGTATTTTGGACTTATCTCTATGCCACGAGCTGTAGGTCAAGGTGGTTCAGGTGGATATGGTAACTGTTCACATGGTAATCAAGGAATTGTACAGATGATTCGATGGCAAGTAATCATGACTTGGAAGAGATCTTGATACAGGATATTTTAATTCTGAAAATGGTGGCATTATTATGTTAGGATCTTGCCGATGAATTATTGTTTCAGTGTCTTAACCATAATCAGGGCAAGAATGGTTGGGAATTGTGCGATATTTGCTTAGGTGCGTGAATCAGGATTAGATTTGATTAAATTTGATAATAGATCAAGTTTTGGCTTGGAGGATGAGTTGCAGTAAATGGGCAAAGGCCAACGTTATCTGGAGTAAATTTTGGAGCATTAATGGTTTTATACTCCAAAATTGGGGGGCATGTGTTGACACCATTTTTTGCACGTGTCAAAATGATCGGAGTGGACTAATCGGCAGGAGGAAAGTTACTGTATACGATGATAGCCGATGAAAGTCAGCTTGTAAAGATGGTTGCCGATGATTGGTGGTGATCGATGGAAAGGTTGATTTAGACTCGGGCGTTGCCGATGAGGTTGGAGGTGTTATTGTCGATGCCGATGAAGGAAGGTTTGAAGACTACTACCGATGAAACAGGAAGTATGCCGATGGAGAGGAGGTCGGTGAGATTTCTATCGTAATTGAGGCGGACAGGGAAATAGATAGGAGTTGATTTTCTTTTCTGTATTTATTAGAATATGATTCATGTAAGAGTCACGTATTTCCTTAGGTATGGATTTGGTGTCCTAGTTATGTTTGGTTATGTCTCTTTAGATCAGGGTATAAATATGGATTGAAGGGCAATGTAAAATATATATCGATCAATATCAAAAACCAATTTTTACTCCTATTTTGCATCTACTTACTTTTCGGTGATTTCGTCAATTTGCATATTTTCCCTTTTCACGAGTTCTCATTGATTCGGCGAGTTGCATAGCTTTAGTGCGACTTTCAGCGATTCTCGAGTTCCGCGTGAGTACCTCTTGGCCGTGGCTTCCGGGCGTATCGCTGTTGTCAGGACCAAAGTGCTCGTATCTTGATCCTTGTCGATTAACAGGTCAAATCGACTGGCACGCTTTGGATATCGACTCGGGTATTAGCCCTTTGTGTTTGCAAATCTACTTTTGCATCAATAGGAACAAGATGAGAGGTCGGCCGGAGCTCGACGGGCATGCTAGTTCCCGACAGTTCGGTCGCTAGCTGCCAAACGGCATGCGCGCATGCTGGACTGCTGGTGGCCTCGCCCGTACGTGTCCCCATCGCGCTGGCCATGCCCCATGGCTCGATCACCATGCCATGCAGGCTGGACTGCTTGCTCGGCCATTCCGCTCCCGCCATGCATGCATGCAGCAACACCGTGGACTGCCACGTCAGATTAAAAAGATAAATGAAGGGGTATGGACTAGAGATGCATCACTTCAAAAGTTTATGGACCTGAAAAGTCACTTTTGTAGTTGATGGACTTAAGTGAAACATGAGTAAAAGTTAATGGACCAACGATGCATTTAACTCGACCGAAAAAGATAAGGTAGGGAAGCGCCCATGCGGTGGGAATTTTTTCATGCTTTCCTTTTCCATGTGCACACGTGTCACAGTGACTGCCAACTAGGCCAGCTTCAGCGCAAAATGAGTGTGCTAATCCAATCTCTATCATGGGAGGGGCTGAAACCAAGCCTCCATCACAGTGCGGATCCTTTTCTCGGTCGGAGCTGGGCCATGTAGGGGAAGGCTGACGGTTCCTGACAGAAGAGGCTCATGGGATGGGAATGGTCTAAAGCTATAGAGAGAAAACTGGTTTGGGGAAGTGACATCTTGTCCACAACACATATTACCACCATTTGGATCTCTCATGTCTATAATTCTCACCATCCTTCATTTAGTGCCAACCACTAGATTAATTATTAGTAGGATCCACACCCATCGGACCAAGGCTAGGCGTTCTCTGCGCCAAATCTTCGATATTCAAAATTGTAGGGGATACCACACTTTACATTGACTCATGCAAATAAACCATGAATAAGCCTAAGATGAATGACCCTTTCTGCTTGGGAGAGGTGATGCACCGGCAAATGAAACCACTAACAATGATGTGAGTATTTCTACCTATGACTTCTTATTGTTGTGATTTAGGGAACTGGGAGTATATGGAACTATTTGGGGTAATATATGGAACTAGGAAGGAAAAGTATGTGTTCAAGAGATCAGCGTGATCAATACCTCAAGCAAGACATTAGAAGATATACAAAACATGTAGAAAGTCCAAGACACAAGATGGAACCATGTCAATCGAATGCAAAGACTCAAAGAAACGGAGTCAAGTACATGCATTCTACATGCACTCGATAACTCCGGTGTGCACCCTATGGCAATACTAGATAAAGCGGTGTCAAAGGCACTTTGGCTAGGGTTTGAAGATCCTTCGAAAAACTCTGGTGGTTGTGTTACAAGATCACTAGAATATGCGGCATCATTGTTCACCAGGGGAGTTCTCATTCATCGAAAAACTCCAGTAATAGAGGGCGAGCATCAGAGAAGAGGTTACCACCAGAGAGGTTCTAAAGAATAAAATTGGGCATCGGATTTGTCTAATGATGTACACAAGAGAAAGAGATATGAATAGTGCCCAACGGTCAGTAATGGTCACTTTCCAACAGCTAGTTTTGGAGAGGCACCCAAAAGCTCCAGTGACCCCACTGGAATTTCTGGTGAGTGCACAGAAACTGTAGCACTTTCCCAGCTAGTTTCAAGTGTTGGGGCTATTAATACCCCCAACCAGCCATTTGAGGAAGTGAGGAGTCAAGGATCATTAGAGTTCTTGCTCCAATCTAGTGCTCTTGCCACCATATGAGCTTAAGGCATCATTGGGTGATTAGTGTATGTGCTTTTGCGAAGTGCTTAAGATGGTTAGACACCAATCATGAGCTTGGTATAGTTTTAGGCCTAGTGTTCAATGTGATTTGCATACCTCTTACTACTGGTGCTTGTGCGTACCATTGTTGTACTTGGAGGGGCTTGTAGTCTTATGAGACCACACCAATCGCGTTTCTAGTATGGCGCCACCTTGTACCGGAGGGAATGAGGCCTAAGGTAGTGTGGCTAGGAGCTCAATAATGAAGATGATGGGGAGCGGTCCAGGAAAGGCCATCTAGGAGACCCATTTGCATGTGGAAAAGGCATGGGGGCTATCCATGGAGTTACCTGACCAAGACCTTGGCCCTCGCATGGGGATCCTCGGAAGGGGCTCCAACAAGGATTTTGGGAAAACATGAATTTCTCGATATCTTGGTAAAAGTACTAAAATTGTTGATGGGAGTTTGCATATGTATCTCAATTAAGCTTTCACACTTTTCATTTGTGTGTCTAGGTTGTGTGCTTACATTTCTAGTTTAGCTTGTTAAGTGAGTTGCACATCTAGATAGTTTACTTCATTGCATAGATTTTGATAATTGGATTTTAGAGGCCATAGTATAGCATAGAAATTTTTAGAAAGCCTAATTCAACACTCTCCCTCTTAGATGTCATGGTCCCCTCAATTAGTATCACATCCAATTTGTTCAATTTGGACCTTGTGTAAGGACCCGCCGCATTAATTTATCCAAATCAAGTGTAATCCCTCTTGACCAACCCAATTTCAGCAAATCAACCTTGATGATCCCTGAGAGCCGCCACCCACATCTCCACTACATCAATGCAAAAGATCCCAATTGTCACCACAAATCAAGATCACACCTCAACAAAAGATTAAAATCACCAGAAACAAATATTACAAAATCTTGTCAAATTAATAAGTTACTGTTTTGATAAGTCAATTAATAAGTTAATTGCACAACATTAATGAGGACATTAATTAAATTAGGTGCAGTTAGAACCGGATTACTATCAAATATGGTAATCCAACTTGTAGGTATCGTACCTAACAGGTGCAAGTGTGAAAGCAAAATTTTAACTATAGACGCTAGTGCAGTTACATAATTTTATTTTTATCCATTAGACAGACAATCTTGAGCCTCCATACATGCGCCCTCGCTCCCCGCTCTTTGCAAGTGGCGCATCCGGTTCCTGCATCGCTGCCGCCCCGCCCCGTCTGCCCCACCCTCTACGCCACCGATCTCGTCGACGTCGTCGTCACTACCGCTGCACACACACCCACCCTCGGCACCACCGCTGCCGCACCCACCCATCGTTGGCGTCATCACCGCCACCCATGCCACTCCCACCCTGCCCTCTATGCGCCATTGCCTAGCTCCGCGTTGCAGGCGAGCTCTACACCGGTGACCACACACCGACGAGCTTCCATTCACCGAAGCAGCAATGAGATGTTGTGTTGAAAGCGTATGTTGTAAAAGTATGTTTCAAGTGTTTGAGGTGTTTCAGAGGTACTTTGCAAGTGTTGTATATCAATGTTGCAAAAGTAGATCGAGATGTTGCATATGTTTCAATTGCTATATACATATGTTTCAAGTGTTTGTTTCAATTGATTCATCTGTTTTAAACATCTGTTGCAAGTGTCTTGTCTGGATGTTGCATATGTATGCAAGACATCGGGGGTATGGCAAGGATGGGGTGCAGCGGAGATGGGCACGGAGGGGAATGAGGCACGACGGGGGATGGCAGCGCAATCGGGACAGACCACTACGAGTGACGCCCACGCTCTGTTCCATTCCGTTACGGCGGGATAAACGCACTCACTCCAATCGTTTTTCTATTGCAGGTTCCATCCAGGTGCCGAACGGTCCGGATGCTAGCTGTGACGATCCTAATAAGCTACCGCTCCAACAATTATCACCACAATCCATGCGCAAATAGCATCCATTATGGACCGATAGTCGCACTGTACATGGTCACTCATGCACGCACCCAGTGGGAGAACCGCTGCCATTGCCCATTCAGACGTGAGAGCCTAGCTTGAACGAGAGCCACACACGCACACACTACTGCACTAGGGACTATCACAGGGAGGCGCGCCGAGCAGCGGCGATCATGCCGCCGTGAGATTTTTTCCTTCCTCCGCAAAGGCCCACACAAGGACACCAGGTAAACGCCCTTCTAATATTTCGGCACGTTCTGGATCATGGAGCAAATTGGAGGCAAGGCCCGGGTTTAGCTCGTCCACATGGAGATGAGCGGTGGGACAACCCCGCCATATGAGTCTGATTCGACAGGCTGCTCTAGCTTTGATCTGATCAGTCTAGTACTCGGGTGGGCCGAGCCTCACTCTACAGAGGCAGTGGCCGCACACGTGCTGAATTTTTTACAATTTAACCCTTTTTTTTAAAAATTTCTTACAAATAGACCCCTGATAGAAAGAATTCATAAAATGGACCCTTAGCTTGGCGCCATTGATGCTGCCGCCTACCTCGGCGCCAGCATCTCTGGCGCCAAGCTCCTAGGCATGGAGGATGGCATGGCATGGAGCTCGGCGCCAATCACTCTGGCGCCGAGCTCAACGCCGTAGATCTTGGCGTCGAGCTCGACGCTAGAGTGACTGGCGCCGAGCTTCCAGCATTTAACCCCAGCCCAACCTTCCTGCCCGAGCGTTCTTCCTCTTCTTTTTCCTCATTCTTGGGTTTTTTCTCTCCCCACTTCACCCTACCTCACAAATCTGCATATTGGACCTTGAAAACCTTGATTTGATCCGTAGATCTTCGAGAGCAAGGTATCCTTGCTCCCCTCCTAGTTTTTTTCTTATCGATTCGGTATATATTAGTTGGATTTTTCAACCTAAGAATCGTCATCACTTAGGGTTTCATTGTATCCCTCAATATATATATTATACAACCGTGGATGATGCCAAGGCGTGGAAAAAGCTAGCAAACCTAAGCGCATGTAGTTATGTTATGGGTTCATTGTTGTGCATCAAATGGGAAACCCTAGGTTTAGGGTTTAATGTTAATTGCTTTCGTTTCTTAGAACAAAATTGGTTGTATTGTAGTTATGGTTCTCATTGATATTTATTTGTGATGTTTTGATTTATGTTTGTTAAATTACATCGGTTGTGTTAGATGCAAGAACTGTTTCGGGAGGAGTTTTGGCAAAAACGGGGTCATCCTCGAGAATTATACCCCGACGCGTCTAGCAAAGATGCCCCCATCCCTCCTGACCTCCTTGTCCCTAACTGTGACTGTGGTTTCCCGGTCTATGTTTTTCAATCGAAACATCCAGACACAGCGGCGCATTGCTTCTACACATGTAGTTGTTTTAATATAAGAAATTGTTTCCACTATCCTTTTTCTTTATTTGTATAAGTATGGTATGAATATTTTGTTGGAATCTCATTGTGTAGGACCATGAGAGGTGCCTTTTCTTTTAGTGGATCGATGGTATAGATAAGTTTGATCCTAGGTACCTCCTTTTCGATGATTGGTTTAGAGGGAGACATCCACGTGAGCACTTCAAGCAGTGGGTTCCACCCCCTAACCCTCCACTAATGACGACTAAGGAGAAGCACCTAGCCGCAGTTAGACAACTCGAGGAATCTCCTCTGTGCGATTGCAGAGATCGAACTATGATATACCCTGAGAATACGTTGGAGTTTGTGTGTCCAAACAAGCATGAAGTAAGTGCAAAGTGTATGTGTTCAAATCTTGAGCTATATGTGTTTATGTACTAATGTCTCATTTTTTAGGTGTTTTCAATGGCAAAGTGTCGTTTCAAGGAATGGTTGTATGGTCCTAAGAACCAATGACTGGAAGAACCACGGAGGGTTAAGGAAAATAAGAAAGAAAGGGTAATCTACAAAGCACCTCCTGTCATGTGCGAATGTGGTGTTAAATCAAACTATGGCCTAGTTCCTTCGGAGGTTGGAATAGGCCATTATTGCGGCCATATGATTGAGTATGATGAGGTTCGTTATTTTTGTGGGAAACATGGAATCGTATTTTGTTTCTTTTGCTAAGACATATATGATATAATATTTCTTTTGAACAGAGCACTAGAAAATGCAGGTGGGAATGTTATGATGGTCAAGCTAAGTTCTTGGATGATCTGAAGAAGAGGCAACTAATTGCACAGAAGAGGGGATATGGACCTGACTACGTCAATCTATTCATTAAACATCACAAAGAAAAGATACATGAGTTTGCTAGACAGCGTGGTATTTGCAACCCGATCGATGTTGGGCTTAATAAATGGGGATTGGAGAGGTGGATGATGTTAGAGGAGGAGAGGGCAAGGAATGAGGCAAGGGAGGAGACAAGAGTACAGATGCAGGTCTTGAACGAGCATGTTGCTACATTATGTGCCAGTGAGTGCTTGAAATCCTTTTTTCATTGCCTGATTTTAAAAGTAATATAATCGCGTTGCTAACTGATTGCATTTTATACATGAAGGGATTGGTTGCAGCGAGGAACATGCCGTAGAGGTGGCTCATGTAGGGTATGAGGAGAAGTTAGATGAGCATAGATCACGAGCTGGTTGCACCGTTCAATCACCGATTGTGTTGTCTGATGAGGGGGATGAGGATGAGGACGACACTGGCAGACTGAGTGAGCTCATTGCTCTAGCAGAGGCGGGCATGCAGACGTAGGAGGCTAAGGATGACACTGGCAGACTAAGCGAGTTCATCGCTCTAGCAGAGATGGGTATGTAGGCGAAGGAGGCTGAGGATGACACTGGCAGACTGAGTGAGCTCATCGCTCTAGCAGAGGCGGGCTTACAGGCGAAGGAGGATGACGACGCGTTCTTCACTCAGGCCGCAGTGGCCACAGATGAAGCGAAGGCCTCTTACTACAGGCGACAGGTAGGTCAGAGCAACCCAGGTGAGCCTAGCCATAGCAATAGGGTTGTGGTAGAGGACTGGTACTCGGATGATGAGTTGCTTACTCAGTACGTTTTAGACTGAGGATTTGAAAGTGCATTTGCCCCTATGTCTACTGTCGGCACATACTTATAGTATTAATATGTTGTTTAATGTGGCATAGTATTGAACTTTTCATTATGTGGTTGTTTTCATTATTTATGGTCTTAATATTCCGCTTAATGATATAGACGTATTGAAATGTGAATACTTGCTGCAAAAAAAACTAACAACATACGACATTATATAAATCAACACACGAAACACATGAAATGGCATGTGACTACATGTACCGAACCTAGGTACAGAGTTTCCTTCGACTAAACCTAACATGCCTTAGGTAATTAAACCAAACAACAAACACATAGATGTGGTATGTGAAAAAGATAAAGTCATCCTAGTAGTGTGGCCACATAGCAAATTGTGTTGCACCTTTTCCATAGTAGCCTCCCATTGTTGTTGTTGGTGGTGGCGGGGGTGATGGGGGAGGCCCCTTATTGTTGTGGTTAGGGCAGGTGCAATATGGATCATTACAAAGTGCCTGCTGTGAATCGACACCATTGTTGTTTGTCGTCCTGTCCGTCGTCCTTGTAACCGCTGCTTACTTCCCTTTCTTGATCAGATACGGTCCTGTAGGTAGTAAATGTACTCCGCATGTGGATAAATAGGTTGAGGATTGACCCACCTACTGAACCCACAGTTTTCTTTGACCAAGGAAGACTACAATAAGTATGTCATATAAGTTATATACAAGAGAAACATATTGAAGAAACAAAAAGTAATAGCAATTACCCATGCTCACGGGCATTTGAAGAAACGACGACCTCCATCTATTCCCTCGGTGAACATCTGCACTAGGCAGTCCTCACCATGCATGCATTTTGGCCACTCTTCTTTCCTTTCATCGTATCCTCTTAGTGGTGCCTCTTTGGTGAAATCACTTTTGCTCTCAACTGGGAACCTCTCATAAAGAGCTTCCTCAAAGAAATCAGGACCAAGAGGACCCTCCCACCCCCAGGTAGTTCCCTTTCCCTTTCCTCTCCCTCTGAATGACCCTCCAAACATTGGTACTGTAACAAAAGAAAATGCTGAGGAGTGTTCTTCTTCCTTGTTGTGTGTGTGAATGAGAGGGAGTGAGTGGTTATTTATAGGTTGAGAGGAGGAATGGAGGCCTCTCAGTGTGCCATGTCAGCGATCCATGTGCCTCTTCACCTAAGCCCTTGGATCAAACAATAATAAGATGGATGGTGGAGATAGAGTGGAGTTGTGCTTCCTTGCATGCCAGTACTATGTCAGTGATGTGATAAATCGCTGATGTCCCTGTATCTGAAAAGTCTATTTTTATTATCTAAAAACCATAGAATAATTCATTGTTGCTTGGTAACCCTAGATTCATCTATAAAGTGTATGTACGATACGTTTGGATTATACTCTTTGTAATAAATGTATAGTTAATCTGTGTACTACATTTGTGCCTTTTTAGCAGTGTAGTATGATTATTGTTTCACAGAAAAAATTCACAAGAGTTTCCCTTGTTTTAGGAGCATCCACAGTTACAAACAGAGACATCATTATATATTCCAAATATTTAATCATCCAAGGAGCAAAATGCAACCACAACGAACATCACAACCAACATAATATGTCCTGTGCAGTCCAAATAGTCCACAATGTCCATACAGTCCCAAATAGTTACAGAAAAGTTAATACAAAATCCATAATAGTGCATACTAACAACTACCACATCCCTCACTGCCTCCTACTCTTGCCCTTACCCTTGTGACCGAGAGCGCTTGTACCTAGAGTGTAAGGGTCATGCGGACGGCGTCGCCTAGTGCCTAGAGGCGGTGTAGGATGAGTCGAGGGAGCGTCATGGAGCTAAGAGGGGCCAAGCTCCTCGTGCCTCTTGTCCATGTCGTCGTCGTCGTCTTCCTTGTCCCCATCCCCATCCCCTGTAGGTGCTTGACTAGAGGAACCCAAGCCTCCTCTGCCTACGAAAGGAACGTACATGTCTTGCGTCATGTCTATCCTGCAACCACAATGACCAGCCGCACGGCGTAGATGACGTGACAGCCTCTGTTGTACAAAACTATGTTAACTAAAAGAATCTAACGTATTAATGATATGTTTGAAAGAATATTTTTAATCTTACATCCAAGATGCCAAGTATGTAGTCGTCATTGACTCTCGGCCGAACGTGCTCGATCTCTTCAACTGAGCATTTGAGTGTATTGCCCTGCAACAAAGTTCTCAATAATAATACTTCTGAACAGATAGCAATAGGTTTTATTTTCTTTTGTACAAGAATCTAACGTATTATAAGGGTTATACAGCTCGAAGGTTGCACTAACTACAATAGATAACTCCTAACGTCGGTCCAAGAATGCCTAATGTATTGTTATGCAACTTAACGTACAAAAATAAGGCAATTGGCTTACCACTCTATCCAAGATCGATCCTGTCTCCACCTGCCTTTCTGCATGAGTAGACTGGTCGTACGCCGTGTCTTCATCGTCGGAGGACTCGATGTCGGCGTAGTCAGCTTTGGTCCACTATAGCCTCAGCCTGCACTGTGTCGCACGCTGGTACCAAGCTTGGTACCGCCTGAACTCACGGTTCGTGTGTGGTTTGTTGTTGTCATCCATGTTGTCGTGCATCTCCTCCCATTCCTCAATGAAGGACTGGTGGTGCCTCTCCCAGTCAAAAATCTTCTTGTTCCTCTGACGATCTAACCTGCACGTATGTCATCGTTACTTGAATCCATGTACATGTCACCATATTAATAGAAATGGACCATCATCATGAGACATTCAAAATATCAAAACACTTACTTGTGTAAGTCAACCCTAGTCGAGAACAGAGCCGTACGCCAAAGCTATCCCACTCTAAATTGGCGTGTAACCTTATCTGGCAGATGGTACTCAATAGCATAGAAGCAGATTAGAGGGCACCTTGTCCTATAGAAGTCGTCGTCGGCCCCACAAATGTTGCTCAGCTGAAAAGGAAGTGCGTCCTCTCCACCGTACAGCTCTCACTCCACCTACAGCATGTCCAAACAAGATGTTAGATGGTATACTAATCCTTTTCAAACTAGCATGGAAAATAAAATTTACTTACACTAGACACCATCAGCGTGTCTAGCTCGTTGGTGAACTCAATGTACGCCTAGTCTAACCTCACATATGGAACCCTGGCCTGGTCCCAAAGGTATGCCCACGTCGGCTGCCATCTTGGAGGCTGACCTTGGAACCACTCATGACGATCCAGAACCTCAGGATGGCCAACTAGAAGATGAGCCCACATCCACAGCTGTAACAGGTACACGCATCCACCAAGTGACGGGTTTGACGAAGACCGATGACACCCCTCACACAGCTGCCGGTATAGAAAACATAAGACTATAGAGCCCCAGCTGTAGTGACCCGCCTAGTCCCAGTCACCGAGGCAGTGGATCCACATCTAGGATGCACTATCACTCATGGCGTCAGGGAAGAGAACGTAGGCAAATAGGTGTAGGATCCAGGCCCTGCAGTAGTACCCAATTGTCTCCTCATCTGCCTCCTCGGAGCACTGTGCAAACTCTTCCCATAGCCAAGAGATGGGAACTCCAGAAGTGCGAGCCACCTGCTCGCCAAGCTCACGCCCAAGGAAGGCCTCCACTTGTGCTCTCCACCCCTCTGACCTGCACTACCCGGTGACTAAGTTGCCATGAATCCATAGGCCTAGCATCTTCTGACAGTCTTGGAGCATGACTGTCATCTCCCTGAAGCTAGGTGGAAGCTGTGAGTCTCTGGCCGCTACCTATATTTAAGACAAAGCAATATTAATTGTCAAAAAATCAATCGCATGAACAAATGGCCATGAATGGAGGCAATGATTCAATTTAATACCTATCAACTAGCACGGTTATGGCCGCTGAGTTGAACTTGGGCAACCCACGATGAACCTAAAAAGAGATGACATCCAGGCTAGCTCTTTGCAGGAAAGGAGTGTACCTGTCATCGTATCGCATGTCCAAGAACCCACTGTGGGTTCTAGGATGAAGCAGTGGAAGGTCCTGCATCGAATAAAACATAGTCTCCTGTTACATCATGAACACATGTACGTTCATCAAATTTTGAACAAAACTTATAGATTATTACCTACCCTAGCGCTATGAGACGTCCTTAGTGGGTCACCTCATACGTCAGGTCGAGCAGGTGGAATTTCTCCATCCTACAAAAAAGTGAATGAATTAGAATTTCAATATACAATGAAGCATGAACTTACAAATGTATAAGTAATTGACACCAATACAAGCACAAAAAGAGACATGCATAATTAATTAAATGAAGATGACAAATATAAAATAATAAAATGAACCAATAGTCACACCTCACTAATCTGCCAATGGCAACTTCGTGAATTGTGGCCAAGTCTACCGCACTTACCGCACTCGTACTGCTTGGGGTCAGTAACAAATGGAGTTCCTCTCCCATGCCTCGTTCTTCCGGGTATCTGATCCATAACCATCCTATGCCTCATCCTCTGCCTTGATCCACACTTGTTCCAATGGTAAGCTAGATCTGCAATGTACTTCGGCCCATCATATGGAGGCCACTCTCCAGGGTCCTAGAAAGGCACAAAGCGGGGGCTCGGTGTGTGCACCAGCATGTCAACACTGAACTCGTGAGGTATCCTCCTCTCGATATTATAGTTGCGATGCCTAGCTGCTGCCACCAAATGAGAACATAGAAAGTGGTATTGCCTTGGTTTACTACAAGTGCACTTGAAATCTTGGAGGACAACCACATGTATCCTCGACTCTCGGACCTCGCCATCGGATGTTGTACCGCCCCTATGCTCAACTTGATAAGTCCATGTGGCATGGTCAAAGCATGCAACCTCATGTGTGCCAGCCCTTTCTCTTGCCTTCTCTAGGTGTCCCTTTGGTTTCGGAGCCCATATCTCTCCATCACTCCGCAACTGCAATGCATGGGCATGCCTATCGTTGAACCAGGCAACAAGCTTATAGAAGGTGAATTGAACAATTGCATTCATGAGCATACCACGTATCCCTAATAGCAACTTATTGAATGACTCTGCCATGTTGCTGCATTAAAACTCGTACCTCCATCCACCGGCGTTGTGAGATCTCGTCCATTTCTCCAAATCCCTCATCAAACCTGTGAGCCATTGTCTGCCTTCTGCATTTGATGTGGTTCTGACCTACTCTAACTTTTCCTTAAAGTACTTGTCCTCAAGCTATCGAGCAGCCTCCTAGAATAGATCAAAGTTACCCTTGACACCATCCTTCTGGAGTAGATTCTCGGCAAGGTGCCGAGTACACCAACGATGGTGCAAAGGTGCATACCCCTCTATCTGCTCTCGCATGGCATTAAGTATGCCCTGATGCCTATCAGATATGACATCAACCTCCCTGCTAGGCCCAACCATGTGTATTCAGACTAGCCTCAAGAACCATCCCCAACTATCATTGTTCTCCTTCTCAACCAAAGCAAATGCCAAAGGAACCAACTTGTTGTTTGCATCACAGGATATGGCTATAAGAAGTGTGCCCTAGTATTTGCCAATCAAGAACGTACCATCAACGGAGAAGACGGGACAACAGTGCCTAAAGGCCTCAACACACTGAGGGAAGCACTAGAAGGCATGGAAGAATATCTGTCTCCCATCCTTCCATGCATTAGGTTTTGGGATGTACTCATAATGCATTCCTGGATTCACCGCTTTGATTGCATTGAAAAGAACTGGCAGCTTCTCATACCCATCCTCCCAGTCCCCATATATCATCTTCCATGCTCGTTGCTTAGCCCTCCATGCTTTACCATAAGTTATCACATATCCTCCATACAATGCCTCAACGGTTCTGATAATTGTCCTCACCTTCATGTTGGGTTCTCCCTACAAAATTCCCAACAACCGCTTGGCAATGAGGGTAGATGTCAATTGCCGATGCCTCAGTGTTAGCTCATGGTCAGCACAATTGTGTGGCCTGACAACTTTTGTGATCTTCCATTTTCCGGTTACCTATTGCTTCCTTGCATAAACCCTCCAAGGGCAGCATTCCTTGTCACACACAACTGTGTAACAGCGCTCCGCATATGAATGCAATACCCTATAAGGCCTCTTTTGTATCACTGCAAAAGCCTACAACCACCTCTTCAAAGCAGGGAGGTCATTGAACACGCTCCCATTCTCAATTACCATGTTAGCATCGGCCTCAGGAGCTTCTAGGAGCTCATCATCATGTCCTTCTGCAAACGCCTGATCGGAATGAGCAAGATCGCTGAACTCATGGACTCTAGGATCATGGTAGCCGGGAAAGATATGCCTCATCATCTCAACATCACTCTCCATCAGCTCTCCAACAGGGCGATCATCATCAGAATCAAGAGCCCTAGCCATCTCATATGGCTCCGAATCATGCATAATTTCAACACTATTGGAGCCATAGAATCCATCTCCAAAGTGCACTTGCGCGGCAACAGGGGGCACATCCACATTCTCAGGAATGTCTCCTTCAACATCAGTACAGAAATGAGGAAAGAATGAAAGAAATATATGTAAGGAATGGGGTAAGCTCCCAAAAACCATGCGGTTAAGACACTTACTCAGATTATTCTGTGTCAAAGAGATATCATAAAGAGGATCTACCATGGAAACATCAGTCTGACAACCATCTACAAATACCGCATTAGGGGCAGATTGAGCATCGGGAACCATAGGTATAATCTGCACATGCAGGTAAGGTTCTAGAACGGGAGGGTCGATGTGTGGCTAATGATCCATTGCTGGGGTAAACCCATGACGGATGGGATCAACTAACACCCGACGCACAACCACGTTCAAACATTGCAGCTGGCTCTTCATAGCTGATCTCACATAGTTCTCCCACTGATCCGCACAACCAATTGAGATCATTCGCCTGAAGATGTTTGGAGGAGAACCTAGGTGCAATACACCATCAACTGCAATGTCATCATCTCCAAGGCAATGCAGCTCCTCCCGAGCCTTTGCAACCATCTCACTAAATGAAGGCCTATCATTGAATAGCATAGGCACGCTTTGCATATCAAGAAACTCAACATATCCATAGCGATCGCTTTCAACGGTGCCTCCATGATATATGGTCATTAGGTTGTCCATCTAGTTCAAACACGTAACAAAACATATATCCTTTAGTCAAAATTAGACGATACATAGTACCTAACAAGTACTTTCTAGCTACAAACTAAGTAATCAAGATAATAACTATGTATATATATATAGTGTACTCACTAAATAGCTAGATCATATGTAGTTAACTAAATATGTAACTACATATCTAAGTAGCTATCTAACTATATCTATGAACCTATGTATCTATGTTACTATCTATCCATATATATATATATATATATATATATATATATATATCACTAGATCACTAACTAAATCAACTACCTGAGTCATCACATTAACTAGTAAATAACAAATGCCAACTAAGTAGGTACATTGCATATTCATAATTTTTACCTTTCCAACAACTGCTCCACGGACGTCGAAGGAGTCACAGCGGACGATGGGCTTGGGTCAGGCCGACGATCCAGACCGATGGTGGCACGGCCAGCTACTGTAGGTGGTGGGGTTGGTGGTGGCATGGCCAACGACGGTAATGGCGTGCGGCGGGCGTGGGATGCCTAGGGCTCCACGCGGCGAGTCCGGCTCGACGGGCGCGGGAGGCACGCCGGCGCTGGACAGCGGCAATGCGGGGCGAGTGTAACACCCTAGGTGTTAAGCTTGCATAATTTGACTTGCATTGCATGAGCATGAGCATCAAACATTCATATTTAAGCTCTTACATTTGAAACATGTGGTTGAAACATATAAAACATGCTTGTTATTTTATGTTTCCTTGTATATATGCATATGACCATGAGTGAATACATGTAGATGGTGGAGGTGAGTCACTAAAACATCATAGCTATACTTAGGATGACTAGTGGAATAATATTCATGAGGATCACCTTGCATGATCAAGTACTTAAGTGATGATATGTGTGTTGATCTAGAAAGCTTTATGTGTAACCAGTGTATGAAATGATTGTGTGACCTTATAAATAGCTTGAACATGTTTAGAGTGTCATTATGAATAACTTTGGTATTCATGGCTAGGGCTAAATTGGTCACTAAGTCATAGTTCAAGTACAAGTCATCATTTGAATGTAATGGGATTGACCAAGTTTGAACTATATGATAGAGACCTTGCATGGATGTGGTCTCTAAAGCAAAGTTGTAGTATTTGATAAGGGGAACAACTTTTATTTTTAGGTCATAGACTACTTTAGCTCCTAACATCCTTGAAATAGGCTCACAAGATTCAATAATTCACTATTTCCAACACTTAGCAAATTTTTTCTAAGTCAAGTTAACTGACAGTGTTGACGCAACCGCTTTGAGATGATTTTACTCACTAACCATTTCGAATTGGGTCTTGATCATTTAAGAAGAATTGTAGGTGGTACTTAAGGCTACAACTTTAGTTTAGATCATTGGCGTTAATTCTTCACGGTTTAGAAGATCAAGCTTCACGAAATACCGCTGCCAGGCTCGGGTTCAGGTGCTGATGGACGCCGCGCCGTGCTCTGTCATGGCTGACCATGGACAGAGCATGGCCACCACGTGGCCGCCGTCGGCCGACGCCTGGCCTCGACGCCGCACACTAGCAGCCGTTATCTACACCACACCGCGCTCCATTTCCACTCACTCCCGTCCGCTCTCTCACTCTCCTGTGCTACCCCTACCTCTCGCCGCGGAACCAAGCAATGCCACCGAGCACAACACCGTCTCCGCCATCGCCTTGTGTGCGCTCCACCGCACCGCCATCGCCTCCATCTCGCCCATAGCTATACCACGTCCACCTCCACCACCTCGACGTGTTTGCAACGTCAGACGAGCTTTGGTGAGGGCGTATTTGCCATTTCCCTCTCGCCGGAGATCTCGACCGCCATGGCCTCCTCCACGGCGAACTCGCCACTGGTTGGCTCATGCGCACATTGCTTCTAGTTGTGTGCGTTAGGGCTTGGTTAGGATGGGTGTTAGCTCATGTTATGATGTTACCGCCGTTAGTGGTCTCACCGGCGCGAAACATGGTGACCTGCGCCACCGCGCTCTCACCTCTACGCCACCACGCCGTGGCCAGAGCTCGTTGGAGCCTCTCGTCTGGTTTGTGAAGTAGATATACCGTCGCTTAGTCACCACGGATCTCATGCGCCTCTTGCCGAGCTTCGCCGTGGCCTTCCATGGCTAGCACACCACAGCACCGCGCCACCGTGCCGCCATGAACGGCGACAAGCACTCTCCTGTGCACGCGCACCTCCACCACCTAGGTCACCCAATGCGCTTTAGTCTGTAGATCACGTAGATGCACTTGGTTTCATCGGAGAGCTCACCGGCGACGAGCTGTGGCCGGTACGCGTCGAGTCCGCGCCACTGCTCTATTTTGTCTCGCTGACATGTGGGGTCAACTGACCAGTGGGTCCCGTCTGTCAGTGACTCAGTTTAGAAAAGATGGTTCAATTATTTTCAGATTTCATGTTGTTTTTAAAAATTTATATCTGGAGTTTGGTAGATCCAAATTTGGTGGTTCAATTTTTTTAGGATATTGGTGAAGTGTAGTATTTAGGAAAAATATAATATTAGCACTTCTAGTAGAGTTTCTAGAAGAATTAAATTGAAACTTGAAATGTGTTTTTAAATGTATGCAAACTTGTTTAATTTATATCTAGAGTTCCTGTGCTCTAAAAATTATGAAATTTATATGGTGAGCTTTTCTTGATAAGTATAAGCTCTGGTAAAAATTTGAGGGTCAGTGCATGAATAGTTTTTGAGTTATAGATTTTCCTTTTATAATTAGGTGATCCTTGTGTGAATTGTTATAAATTATCTATGAATCCAATGCTCATAAAATTTATTGGAGATTGTTCTAGTACCATATGGATGCTAAGAAAAATATAAAATATGTTGCTTGACACTTTTCACTAGGGTTTTCTATTTATGTTATTTTAAGCCTTTATGCCTTGTCATTTTTGCATAGAATGTTTTACTTGGTAAAATGACATGAAACTTTTACAGTAGTCTATTGGTAGCACTAGTAAGCCACTGTAAATTTCTGAGAATTTATGATATATATTTGGTATATGTTTATTATTTAACCTAAGTATCTTAGTAAATTGATAAAGGTATTTAAATAAATAGTTTGGGCATGGTCATTATGATTTCTTGAGTGTATTTGATGTCCTTGTACTGTTGGTATGATTGGTGAGGTCAAATTTGGAATGTTTATATGCAATAGAAATATCGTTACTTTATAATTCGGGTGAGAAGGGTTTTCGGACAGATTCTGTGGTTTGGTATGTAGCATACCAAGAATGATGTTTGCTGTAAAAATGATTAATAACAAAGTTGTAGGTAACTTCTTCATATATCTTGTGTCAAAATTTTAGGACAATAGGCCAAAGGGTTTAGGAGTTATAGCTGTTTAAAGTTAGTTTTTCCAAAATGCTCGCTCTCTGGAATTTCTGGACAACACTAGATTGATTATCTGTTTTGGTTAAGATAGATTGTGAATTAGCTTTTGGTGATTAAATAAGGGTTGTAGACAATTTTATAAGCTTTCCAGAAAGTCCAAGATCACAGCGTTTGGATAGGTAGAACTTCAGTTATGAGTAAAACAAGTAGCTACTATTTTGTGGTATAGTAAATGAATTGTTGAAGTGTTTGATTAAGTAATCAAGAAGAGATATGCACATACTCAGTAAAATGTGATGCACTTGTTATTACTTTAACACCATGCTATTAAGAATACTTACAAGAATCCATTCATCATGTATCATCATACTATACTTGTCAGTAAGTATGCATTCGCAATATCTTATGCCATACTCATGCATCTAGGATCGACAGAGGAGATAACGTTGTTGGAGTTCAATGAAGGAGAGGAAGGGGACCAGTAGGAGATTCCTCAAGCCATAGCTCCCGAAGGTGAGGAGCAGATCCCAGAAGAGCTTCCAGAGTACCCTAACCACCGCCCCACTTTTTTTCTGAAAGGCAAGCCCCGGAGCATTCTAAGTCTCCCAGTATTTTACAAAATATTACTCAAGTCCTTTATGATTGATGCATTAGGTTATAAGAGTTGATTGGAACCACTCGATGCATATAATTTCCTTGTCCAGAAATATACCTTTAACCCTATGTAGGTCTAGGATCAAATATATGCTTAGCCATGCTTAGACCGGTAGAAGTCGGGTGTTTTCCTATTACCTACGAGATATAGGTGGATACCGAAGCACGGTTGGCTATATTTGCTATCGTGGAAAAGAATCATGGGGTAATGTAAATCGAGACCGGGCAGAGTCTATGGTAGGTTGACTCATGTGATTCCGTCTGTGCCAATTAAGGACCGTACCGTTGTTGGACCTTTTGACAAGATTGAACGTATGCCTATCACTTAGCTGGCTAGATAACTCGTTCCGACCGCAAAGCTGAGTAGCTCAACTCAGGCCAGGCCCCGCTCTATAAGAGTGCGCACTCTAGATGGTACTAAGGATGTGCGGGGAGCCAGACTGAGCCCAAGGGCAGGCTGGGTCTGAACGTCCTGGCATTTGGTGTCCCTGATTATGCGGCGCTGGGCGAACCCACGAAATGTGTACTTGAGTTGTACCAAAGGCGACCTAAGGCTACCGTGGCTGGTAGACCCAGGTTTGTGTTAGAAATAAATTCTCAGCTGGTTGAAATCGATTCGAATCGCTGTCTCTCCCGGATAGTGAGAAACTTGGCTAGCTCCAACCTCGTAGTAATTGTATTATGGAATATGATGGTTCAGATAAACATGGAATTACAAGACCTGCTATGGTTACTATTGTATGCTCTAAAAATGATATACCATATGTTTGGCACAGGATAGTTGCTAATTTAGAGATAGATAGTTATAAATAACTTGTTAACGGAATTATAATGATATAACTAAGTTAATCGCTTTTATACAAATGTGGTCAAGCTATCTCCACTTATATAGCCTTGCATAATCCTTGGAGTCAATTTATTTCTGGTTTATGACGGGTAAGTCTAGCTGAGTACCTTCTCATACTCAGGGTTTTATTTTTCCATTGTTGTAGATGGCACAGTTTATCATGGTTATTGCAAGAGTTGCTTCTATCCCGTTGTGGATGAGGAGTAAGCCTTGGGAAGGCTTCTTTATTAATCCCTCTATATGCTTTTGTGGACTGTGATCGTATGTTGGTATTGTACTAAATTATGTTGGCAAATGCTACTTTCAAACTTAATTTGCTTCCGCTATTATCTATCAACTTGGTTTGTAATAACTTTGTTTCATACTCTGATGATGGAAATGTATCTACGAACTTTATGTAATATGTGACATGTATATTGAATCATGTACGATCTTGGTTGTTGTGGATCGTTTATCGAGACCCATCGTGGTACTCAACAGACTATCGGGTATATATGGGCTCAAGTATGACAGTGTGACCGCTTACGGGCTGCCATTGTACTTGTGCTCTTATAAATTGGTCGGTTCTGCGACAGCGAGGCCGGCGGTGGAGGGCAGCGCAGCGGCCAGCCATGGGCAAAAATGTGGCGCGGGGAGCGGCGCAGCCTCGGGGTGCGGCACGGGGCGTGGCACGGGGCGAGGGGGGGACACGGCCAAGGGGCGCGCGGCCGTCCGCTGGGCGCACGGCGCGGGGCGGCCTCGGGGCGCGCTGCGGACGAGGGCACGGCGCGGGCAAGGGCGGCGGCGACGGCGGTGCGAGCGAGGGCGGCGGCGGCTATCCTAGGGCGAGAGAGGGAGAAGAAGAGAGGAAAGGCACGGGCCCAGTAGGTATTAAAGGCTCGGCGTCATTAACGTTGGCGCCGAGCTTGGCACCAGAGTGACTAGTGCCTAGCTCCCTGCCATGCCATCCTCCGTGCCCAGGAGCTCGCCGCCAGAGACGCTGGCGCCGAGGTAGGCGCTAGCATCAATGGTGACGAGCTAAGGGTCCATTTTCTGAATTCTTTCTGTTAGGGTCTATTTGTTAGAAACTTTCAAAAAAGGGCTAAATTGTAAAAAATTCGGGCACACATGTGCCGGGTGCACGCCTAAAGCCTTTCTCGCTGGTTTCGACCACGGTAATGCTGGAGTCAGACGGTTTGCACGCTACCACTATCGGTCTAACAGGTTTATGTACCCTATGCGCTTATCTCTTAAGAAAATATCTTTCCACTCCGCTCTCCTATCATGTGTTCACCGCACGAGGCCGTGTCTGCGCTCCGTGACCACGTTTCACCGCCTCTCGCATGCCTTCCTCTCCACCATACCTCCCACCGGCCTTCATCTCCACCACCACGGTGTGCTCCCCCCCCACCCACCGCACAGTCGATGCCGCCTCGCGGCGCGAGGCTGCACCCACCCAATTGCTGTTGCACCTCCACCACGGGCACCGCTCGTCTGGGGCACCGCACGCGCCCTATCGTCGGGGGCAGCGCAGCCGCCCGTCCGCTGCCATCCTCCTTCTCCACTGCGACCACACGGGCTGATGTCTCTATGCAGTGCTCTACCCGCCTGCCTGCTAGGTTTTACTAAAAGCGCATGTTGTAAGTGAAGAGACCATGATGCCTAAGAGGGGGGGGTGAATTAGGCAACTTAAAATTCTAACTCCAAAACTATGGCCTCTTTTTCTAACCATAGCAAAACCTATGTAATAGATAAACTATCTAGATGTGCAACTATGGTTTTGCTAGTGTGTTGCTATCTCTACTGCAAACGTAGTAAAGTAATCAATGTAAATGCGAAAGCTAAAGAGCAATGTAGAGATACGCAAACTCCCATCGACGACTCCGGTATTTTTACCGAGGTATCGAGAAGCGCGCAAGCTTCCCTCTACTCCTCGTTGGAGACCCTCGCAAGGAATCCCTCGCAAGGGTCAAGCTCCCGGTCGGGTAACTCTGTGGATAGCCTCGGGCCTTCCCCATGCGCAAGTGGGTCTCCGACGTGCCTTCCAACAAGCCTCTCCCGGATGCTCCCCGCCATCTTCACTATCAAACTTCCGGTCGAAACGTCGCGGGCCTTGTTCCCTCCAGTACACGGTGGCGGCCACACCACAAACGCGGTTGGTGTGATCTCGCAAGACTTCAAGCCCCTCCGATGTACAACATTTATGCTCGTAAGCACGAGATAGCAGGAGGTATGCAAACCTCACTAAACACTAGGCCTAAACCTAGAGCAAACGCATAAGCGGTGGTCTAATCAACCTAAGCACTTCGCAAAGCACCTACGCTAATCATCTAATAAATACACTAAGCACCATGCAAGTAGAGATCACTAAAATGGTGTATCAACACCCTTGGTATGTTTCCTCAGCTCCACACTTCTCAAATGGCCGGTTGGGGGTTGTATTTATAAGCCCCACTGAGAAAGTAGCCGTTGGGGTCGAATTCCCGCGAACCTACTACTGACCGGACGCTGAATCGTCCTGACCGGACACATCCGGTCGTCCCGACCGTTGAGCCGGCAATATACTGATCGGACGCTGGCCAGCGTCCGGTCGCAGATTTACCGCTCTGGAACCTTACTGTATTCGATCGGACGCTGCTTCCCTGCGTCCGGTCGGTTTCGCCGCCCGCGTCCGGTCGTCCCTGACTACAGAGCCACCGGTTGGTTGTCCCGACTACAGAGCCACCGGTCGGTTGTCCGACTGCAGAGCCACCGGTCGGTTGTCCCGACTGCAGAGCCACCGGTCAGTTGTCTGACTGTAGAGCCACCAGTCGGTTGTCCAACTGTAGAGCCACCGGTCGGTTGTCCGACTGCAGAGCCACCGGTCCAGCGTCTGGTCGTCCCGATTGCCGAGCCACCAATGTCCGGTCCAGCGTCCGATCGCCTCTGTGAGCTCGTTTCTTCGCGATCTTGCGTACGGCTTGGTTTCAATCTTTATGCTTGGACTTGGCTTGATCTCTTGGGTCTTCTCTTGTGCTCCTAAGGTCTTGCTTGAGGTGTTGATCATCGGATCATCACGTCGCCTTCGTCTAAGTTACGTCTTGCATCCTATTGAACTACAAAACAAACACTTACAAATTCATTAGTCCAATTTGGTTGTGTTAGTCATCAAACACCAAAATCCCAAGTAAATAGGCCAATGGTCCATTTTCCTTACAGTAAACGTATGTTTCAAGTGTTTCGGATGTTTCAGAGGTATGTTGCAATTGTTTTAGATGAATGTTGCAAAAGTAGATTGGGATGTTGCATATGTTGCAATGGTTGTACACTTATGTTGCAAAGGTCTATTACCATTGTTTCATCTGTGTTTTGGGGACGTATGTTGCAAGTGTGTTTATCTAAATGTTGCATATGTTTCACACATATGTTGCAAGTGTTTTATCTGGATGTTGTGTATGTTTGCAATGATCTTCAAGTGTTTGCATGAGTTTTTTTTTAAGTGTTTCAAAAACATATTTTAAGTATTTCATCTGTCTTCTTTTGTATGTTGCAAGTGTTGTATCTGAATATTTTAAAAATAAATCGAACAATTGTTGTGGATCTCCATCTAGTTGGTATGGATCAGATTTTCCACAATGTTTCTCGACTCCACGGTGGTTCGTGGTGGTGAGCAGACCATGCCCCTGCAGCAGTGGTCAGCGATGGCTTGAGGCAGCTCTAGTGCAGTTGCCTCCTGCACGCAAGCCCCGCGTGGGACGCGTGAAATGGTGTGGAAACATACTGCAGGTGCGGACGTCAAGCGCTAGCAGTTCTCTTTGGACAACGCCTACGCCTTAGCAAGTACGGGGCGCACGGACGTGTACACTGTACAGCATTGTGCCGTCGAGGCACCGCCCGCCCACACGGCGAGCGCATTGCATAGCGTTTGGTGCCGCGAGGTCTACTCCTTTGCTCCGTTTCACTCTGATTTTACGTGTCTACCGGCGAGATCAAGTACAAATTGGCTCTGTTCTTGGCTAACGAAGCTGCCTGTCGTCGACCCAGCCGAGAGCACACAGCCTGTTTCTTTCGTAATACATGTCCAGCTACGTGTAATTTGCCGTACTAAGCTGCGGTCCCGGTCTAAAAGACGAGACGGCCAACGAGATCGTCACATTTGGTGAAGGTGGTTGTGGCGTTCGTGTCACTGCGAACACAGCACCAAAGTCCAAACGAATATTGGTCTGCTGATAAACGCTGATGAGCTGAAGCCCAACACTGCTCCCTTGGATTTTCAAGGGGAGCTGCTGGCTGCTGCAGCAGCTCCAGAAACGAAATAGCAGCAGTGCGGGCTGCAGCGATGCGTCACCACTCACCGGTTTCGTTGCTGGATGAGTACAGTGTAAGAACAGGAACTTCAACTGCTGGCCTGGACATTAGGACCGGCCGAGACATGCGGCAGAGACAGGCCGATTTGAACATTAGGACGAGAGTCGAGAGAAAGATTCTTACATATCACACTCAAAAGAGAAACGCATACCTAGATCTAAGCAGAATTTGACATGTTGCAAGTGACAGTGTGACACAAGCAAAGGTGTGCGATGCAATAATAATATAATGACTGGAAGTTCACCCCGAGCAGTAATTCTTCTGTCAATCAGTATTCACCGTTTGACCAGTCCCAATGGGAGTTTCATGACTTTAAATAAGCTGACATGGCATGAAATAGAAGAAGAGAGATGATAAAAGATTCATGGGATGAAATGAGATTTATGGGGATGAAACTTATCTACATTGTTTTCAACAAACTGAGTCAAACGCTTTCTATAGAATAAGTTATTTTGTAGCCAGCTACAGGGTATTAGTTATATATATATATATATATATATATATATATATATATATATATATATATATATATGCCCAAGGCAAATCGTTTCTGAAAAACTGATACAGAAAGAATTCTGGCATACAAACTACGAACATATACACAGCAAACTTATGTCTGCTCCTTCCAGATTCAGCGTTTGGAATCTTCATCTGCATGTTCTGTACTGTAGAGTGAGTTCACTTAGCACTTTTGTACATGTTGTCAATCACGCCCTGCAAAATTGGAGGATACAACTCAGAAAACACTCTCCTGTCTCACTGCAACACATCACAGTTCACAGACCCATAAACAAGCAAAAGAATGCTAATAAAATGAAACAATAATAGCCTCAGAGGTATACAATAATACAAGCATCACTATTGTAATTGTAACAGGCGAGTATCATAAGATGCTATCTCGTTCATACAGCTTAAACTAATTCAAGGACATTTCAACAAACACACTGTTATGCTTGTAATAAACAGAATATACTGGACCAACTTTGCGCCAATAGTTCAAAAAGAAGTACCTGGTAGTACTTGAGCAGTTGCGGACGCTTCTTTTTGTATGTTGGAGTGATCAAATCACGGTCCATGTCAAACGGTACTGGTTCCAGGTGCACATCTTTTATGAATTCAAAACCTTTGAGCTGAGGAAACAAGTCGGGTTATGATATGCGCATCAGTAGCAAGCAGACAAGAATCGTTGGAACAAGCAAAACAAAAGAACAATCATATTCCTCACCTTCTTCTCTTTTCCTATTCTTGACAGTTCTCCTAAAATGTATTCTTTTGCTTTTGGATTCTTGCACAAGGACTCAAAATCACCACTTATTCCATTTGCTGCAGCCCAACTCTCGACAGCCTCCTTGTTGGGATTGACCACAGCAACAAGGAAGGACTCAAAGCTGTTCCCATATACCCATATCTAAAAAAAATGTTCAAAAAGATTGAAGACAATTCAAGTTCCTTCAGCAGAACAACTAGGACAGAAGCATAAGCAAAACAATCCAGTTTTATTAGCATTTCATATATAGAATGATGTTACAGAAAAATTCAAAATACCAGAGAAATTAAAATGTTGAGCATTACATACCGAGTCTAGAGCAGAAACAAGGCCGTAAACATTCTCCAAATTTTCAACCGCCACATATTCACCCTGTGAAAGTTTGAATATATTCTTTTTGCGATCTATGATTTTCATACATCCATCAGGTTGCCACTCACCAATGTCACCTGCAACAGAACATGGAGATGTGTCAGATTTCTGCTTGGTTGAAGCACAAAATAGGAAATTCTGGTGATGGTATATGACTGGAACCCTGGAGTTCTACATCGAATTTTAACTGCTAACAATGTGTGTCATAAATATTGTGATCACTATGTAAAAACAGAGCAGTAGTACGGGCAACACTACCAGTGTGGAACCATCCATCAATCAGGACCTCCTTTGTAAGGTCTTCACGCTTGTAGTATCCTGAGAATAATGTTTCTCCCCTGATGCATATCTCTCCACGAGGCGTGCTCGCGAGTGCATCGTAATCCATTTCTGGGACCGACTCCAGACGAACATCGATGTTTGGCACTGGGGGGCCAACAGTTCCTATCATGGACATTTGATTTGGTAGCGAGACAAAAGATCCAGCACAAGTTTCCGTGAGACCTAAAAGGAAAGAAGATGAGTGAAGACATTCAAGTACAGGTATAGGTTGGAGAAGAGAAGCAAGTTCTGTTCACATCCTCAATAAAAGCATCATCAGCTTGCACGTGACCTAACCTGGCTAGAATATATTAAATTCTTACTATTCTTCTCTGTTTATGTTGAAATCGATTTAAAATTAAGTGCATGTCATGAAAAAATAAATAAAAGTGGACCATTCTGCTGACAGAATCTTATTTATTGGGTGATCGTTAACTACACCGACTACAAGCCAACAGCATTAGTCATGCTGCAAGCAGAAAACCAATAAGACACTCTTATCAATTAACTAAACTAAGCTGCCAACTATGACGTAGCAACTTAATTTACACAGTTACACCAATTTTCCATGCTTTCGTTGTGGATCTTAGACACTACTAAATTATAAGGGGCTCCAACTAGACAAACTGCAGCAGAAAAACGTCAGTACTCAGGACTCCCGAGTCAGGAGCAAGGTTTTAACATGAATCAATCGCAAGAGTAGGAATTTCTAGCTTTCACATCACAAAAGAAATGTACCATATCCTTGTAAGACATGTGCACATGTCACCACTCGCAAGTATTCTTCAACATGGGTAGCAAGTGGAGCAGCTCCAGATAAAATAACTCTAACGTTTCCACCAAGACCCTCTTTCACCTGAAAACCAATAAGTTCAATTCTAAATGGTAAATAGTCTAAAGAGCATACATAATCAAGAATTGTTGTCTGCCTAATTTGATTACCTTACTAAAAACTACTTTGTCACATATGGAAGCAGCTTCATTGTGCTTAGCTCCTCTCATCATTCTAAAATGCTTGCTGCAAAATACAATGTGGACTTAAATACTTTCACTTGTAAAATGTGAGTAACTGCAGGTACAGGCACTTATTGGTCAAAGAAAAAGGTTATCATTAGCACACTCAGAAGAAATACTAATTTTAGAATATTTAGGACAGAAAACTTACAATTTGTAAGCAACATTAAACAGTGTACTCTTTAAAAACCCACCAGAGGAAATTTTTGCTTGTAGTCCTGAAAACAATCAGGTAAATGTGAGAAGAGTATACCCATGAACACGCAAAATTGCAGAGACAATGGTGGCTTCAAAGCCTTTTGAACAGTGAATGGAAACTGCACCAATAGATAGACAAAGACATCAGGTTCATGCATGAGCTTATACGAAAGACTGAAACAACCTCGCCTAACAATTCTTCCTTTTCTTTTTGAACGCAATGGCAGGAGCTCTGCCTTTCAATTATGGAGAAATATAATTGATCCAGTTTATGAGGAAACCAGGTCTGAAAACCTCACGGTCGCACAGTTTATAACAATTCTTCCTGTAGTGAGAGCACGAATACAGATTCATAAATTAAATAACAGACTAATGGGGTAAGCCGTACAGTCAGGACATGACGAAGTAGCTAAGAGACTAGAGACGATATGGATATATATAATCTACTAAGGTGAATAGTAGATTAGGACATCTGGCTAAGGCACCTCAAGATTATTATGGGACCACCAGATACAGTTGTACAAAAAAAAACAAAGGTGCAAGTTACACCATAAGCATTAATTAATAAGAAAGTGCAGAATAAGTACTTAATGAAGGAAACTAATAGACCTATAAGCATCAATGCCAAAAACAACCTGATAATAATCATACAGTACATTGTATTATTCTGCCGCTCATAACCACATTAGATATCTCATCCATGAAAATTATTTATGAGACCGAAACAAGCCATAACTAGCTCCTTACCAGAAAATATCCGATCAAGAACACGAGGAACAGCACACATAATTGTTGGTTTCAGCACACCAATATCTTCAACTAGCAGCTTAACATCCTGTGACAAAGAAGTTACAGTCACTAGAGGCCCAACAAAAAATGACAAAAAGGTATTCAGGTGAGAACACAGTGTCATTGATGCTTACCCCTCGCCAGAATCCAATAGAGGCACCATGGAAAATAAACAATTCCTCCACAACACGATCAAAAATGTGTGCAAGAGGAAGGTAAGACATGTAAACGTCGCTTTCTGCCAACTGAAATTCTCATATTGTAGAAGATATTAAATGTCTGCCAATGTGTAAGGTAAGGTCACATAATTGAAGAGCTTCAAGAACATCTCACCTCCTCGTTTTGAGAGCTAAGTAACCTGTCCACACCTGCAATGAGACAAATAATGCTCGCATTTGATATCAGTACTCCTTTCGGGTCACCAGTAGTTCCACTAGTATACATTATAGTGCATATATCTGACTTCTCCTTGACTGGAAGATCAAATTCTTGGTCAGCCGCCTGCAGATATGATCATGTAAACGGAAGGGTAAGCATAGTCAACAAATTTCTTATATGAATTGTACAGTTAAACCAATCACTAATCCATTTTGTGTCAGCCATAAATAGGACACCGTAGTAAAAAGGTCATATCAACTAAACAATTAAACAAACATTTAACTTTGGGTAATTTGTCATCAATAATGTACTATTGTATGATCATGCACAACAACAACAGACTAAGCTAATTTGCAATGTCAGAAGTCTTTATTTTGATGTTCAGCGAATGACAATATGTATTTTCTTATGTGGTGATTCACTCGCATGTTGTGGATAGACACAACATTAAAAAGCTGTAAATCCATAATACCCCAATGAAACCAACAAAGAGCTCGAGCACCTTACCAGGGACAGAAATTCATCCCACGAGTACACTGATAGCCCATATTTGCGAACTTCTTCCTTCTGTTCCTGAGTTACCTTGCTGAAACTCACGATCGCTACAATAAGAAATGTATAATTTAGTTTCATAATATTTAGTTCTTGATGTTGGAATCCATCTAGGATATATCAAACTTACTTTTTAAGAACTCATTTGACTTGGGTAAAGTCTTCACGAGCTGCCCAAGTTGAAAATATTCAACATGCATTTAGACACACCAAACATATGTATCGATAATAGAACACAAAATATCATATCAGCGACACAACTCTCATAACTTTTGCGCAGAATACAACAATAAAAAGACCATATTGGAGGTATGCTTAGCCAGATATAAATTTTGACTCATGGAATGTATAACCAACATACTTAACCATCTAACCTCGTACAAACTATAACCCTAGCCCTCCTCCCTGGCTCCCTGCCCCCACCCACCAAAAAAAAACCTCCTCTGCATCATGACATCATCTCTTCCACCTCCACCACACCGCCCAAATTATAGCTAGATTATAGAAAAGTCTATATATGATTCTATTGATTGAGATAGGTGAACATGACATAGATTATACTACACACTGCAAACCTATTAATTCTGCATTCATGGTAAAGAACCATACCAGCTCAATTTTCTTTTCCTCAGCAAAAACAATCTCAACTTCTGCATGGCACAGAATAAACTCTACCGCACCAGCTCCTACAAAATGAGTTTGGTCAATAAGAAAACTGAACTGTATTCAAGACCCATTTCTCAAAAAAAAAAGGAATGTGGTGCACCGATGCACAACCAATAAAACCTAGCAAGATGAACTACAGACAGAAAATGGTGGCCTCGTTCATGTATAGCAAAATCTGAAGCCACGAAAATGGCAGAATATATACCAAGTGTGTCGTATAATGGAACACAGTAGATTCCATGGGCGTTGCAAGCCTGCAAAGGATAAAGATTTTAAGGTGAATAATTTGACAAGGGAAACTTATGAACACAGTGATTTAGTTTGTTCAGAATACAAACTTAGTGGATCTAATTTTTCCAGCCAAAATATGAGAACACATTGAATCAAAATCTGGTAACACAACATTTTACCTCCATTGTGATAATCCATTCAGGACAGTTAGCACCATAGATACCACAACGACTACCCTGCAAAATTGCCATATTGAAATTTTTAGTCAGCAAGAGATGGCACCAGTGCGTCAAACTGATGTGCCTAAGGGGACCAAAAGTTCCCAGTGTTCTTCCAAAGCAGTGAAAAGAAAAATACAACTTCTAGATACTCAGGTAAATTAGTATCGTGGCGAACAAAATAGCATAACACTAAGAACAGTGGCCAAACCTTTGCAAGTCCACAGCTCCTAATAGAGTTACCAATTTTGTTTGCAATGCCAAACACCTCCTTATATGTCTTCCAGACATATGCACCAGCCTATTACACGAGACAAATTGTCATTGGGCAAAACACCATATTGCTGGAGTCTTCCAGGCAACGGAAGTTGTTCACCGACTAGTTACCTTCCCATCAACAATCTCACGGTGGCCAAGCATTCTGTTGTTTGGATACTTCTCCACGGCCATGCTGTGCAAGGACCCACAGACTAAAGAAATTAAGTATGTGGAGACAAGAGGCCACTAAATTTATTGAAATGAAGAAAAAAATAGGCCACCCCAAATTTAAGAGTTGTCAGAAAGTCAGAAGTAAATGCAAAGGGCCGACTTATATTCTGTTAATTCCCCTGGCTAATTTAAGAGTTGTCAGAAGCCAAAAATGCAAAGGCCAACAGTCGAACATAAATAAAACAAACATGAGACCGGTGTTGCATTGACACCAGGAACCATCTGGCATCAGCGTGCTGCACGTCCGAGCAATGCTACATGACAATACAGAATCGCATTCCACATTCCACATAAAGATTCCTCGTCAAAGTGCGTGACATGTTTGTATCGCCAGCCAGTTCTACTGATTCAGAAAGTTTTCTTCTGATATTTCCAAACTTGATTAACAGTTTTGCAGGACGATAGACGAGAATGAACCAAACAACTGCATGCAGTGCCTACCGATCAACATATATATAGATCTTACCCGTCAGGAACTGCAAGGAGTGATCAGTAAAACGTAACACAAAAGGGGCAAATCTGGCAACAGAGGCAGAGAAGAGTGAAGCATCCGAGATTCGCTATCTGCCTACGGAACGACGAAGGACGGGATCAGGAGCAGCCGAGAACCTGAAAGAGTGATTGCATCACAACTGCCAAGCGAATCTGAAGTGTAACTAATCAGGATCTCAAAACATCCAAAAAAAGGGGTAGGTGAGCATGCAAACTATCTCACACATAAATCCCATATATAATTGGATTATTATGTTTTTGGATCAAAAGCAACAGGAGCAGACAAACGATAAGCTAATCCACTACTCCTTTTGTTTGTTCAGGCATGCTGGCATAAGCAAAGTTAGCAAACAGCTAACCGAAAATTTGAACATGTATCAAATCCAAATCTGCATGAAAGAGAACAGAGGCAAATAGCTAAAAGGCATACATCGACGGCTTCTGATTAATCACCAGAAGCCAAAAACGGTTGCAAGCACTCTTCCACCACCCCCTGGTCTAACGGCACGCTAGTGCAACGGCAAGCTCAAAAAAACCCCACCCCGCGCACGCGCAAAGACGGAACCGAAGCTCGAGGCGCGCGCGAGAGAGAGGGAAGGAGAGCTCACCGGAAGATGTCGTAGCAGCTGTCCATCCCGGGGACGGGGGGTGGGAATCCGTCGCGGGCGAAGGCGCTCCGGTAGGTGGGCCCCACGGCCGGCCGGCCATCGGCAGCCGGGCGGCCTGGCTCGACCTCCGCCACGTTCTGCATCTCGCTGCTGGGCGCTCGTGAATCGCAGCAGCGTCTGCTTTGGACTCCCTCCGTTCGCTCGAGCGAGTGGGGACTCCGATTGCTGGACGCTAGCAAACCGGGGACCGGGGTGTGTTAAAAAGGAAAAGCCGCTGGGAGTACAGGGAAAGAGACGGCGGACGGCGGACGCGGGCCCATCTGACATGGGGCAATCGGGTATCCGGATGGGTAATGTTGGGTGGCCTGCCAGGCTCGTGCGACCTTCGGGTATTTCGGGTGGGTGAGGTTGGGTGACCAAAGCGTTGGACTCTGGGTTTCTTTCTCGTCAAGCTCCACGAGTTCACTCGCTGCGTGACACGTGAATCCACATGGAAATGCTTAGCGCGTGTTTGGTTGGAGGGAAGGTTGGAATTTAGCTATGGTAGTATTTTCGTTTTTATTTGACAAATAGTATTCAATCATGGACTAATTAGGCTTAACACGTTCGTCTCGTATTTTCCAACAAAACTGTGTAATTAGTTTTTTTTCGTCTATATTTAATGTTCTATGCACGTATCGCAAGATTCGATGTGATAGCTACTGTAGCACTTTTTTGAAATTTGGGTGCCAACTAAACACGCGCTTACTACTTGTGTGTGGTCGGGAAATAATTGGTGTCGTGAGCTCTTCTGTTCGAGCAAGAAACCGAGTGTTTGTTTAGTTCTCAAAAAGTTTTCTAAAAAATGCTACAGTTGCTATTACATTGAATCTTGTGATACGTGTATGGGGCATTAAATGTAGATGAAAAAAACGAACTGCACAGTTTAGTTGAAAATTACGAGACGAACGCTTTGAGCCTAATTAGTACATGATTGAACACTAATTGCCAAACAAAAACGAAAGTGCTACAGTAGCCAAATTTCCAAAATTCGCAAACTAAACACAGCCTGAGAGAATTTTATGTCATACTACCTGAAAGCGAAAGTTGAAGAAGTTTGGTCGTGTTTGTCCCTGGTGTCAGCCTCTCGAAGAACTACGGGCGCATCTTGCGACGTAAGCTCATCATGATACTCTTCGCTGTTAGGGCTTCTCCAGTGGTCTTCCAAAACCGACTCATGGTCCAACGTGGAACTCAGAGGAGTCGATTTCATCACCCGAGAAGGCTGACTCATCGAGGAGAGACAGAAAGGAGTCGATGCATTGCATCGGTTCATCCGAATAATCAAATGAATCGAGGACGCGCCGCGGGGCCCTTCCTGTCCGCGACGTTCGCCATCGGCCTCGCCTGGCGCCGCCGCCCATGCTGCTTGGGCGCGTCCGTCACTGGAGGTCCGATTGCAACTCGCGGCGCCGCTCGGGAGAGCTCGTTTGGCCGCGACCTGCGCTGCCGTTCGGGGACCTCGACCGGCCGCGACCAGCGCCGCTCGAGGGACTTCGTCCTTCCACAACCCACGGCGCCGCTTGGAGACCTTGTTCGGGCCGCGACCTTGCCGGTAGAGACGGTGTGGGGTTGAGATGGCGGATAAAAAAAAAAAGGTGAATAGTTCTTTTTAAAACTTAGTCACGTCGGCTAATCGATACAAGTACGGAATTAAAATTATCGGTCTAGTCAAAACTACACCCCTCTATCTAAGTTATCAAGCACCTTAAAAAATCCTAAACAAACAACTAAGGTGTCGGACCAGTTAGAGCTCACCTAACCAATCTAGCTTGTAAGGTCACATAAAACTATGTAACTAGTACTTCACACCACCGAGGAAGCTCCTACACAAACTAGTAAGCAAAAGCACAAAACCACCTAAACTTACTAGCAATGCTCAATAACAAGGCTACATAAGCCAAATTATAGAGCACAAATTACTTAGCTACACAAACTAAGCAATGTGACTAATAAGGTTACTAAAACCAAATTAACCACTTAAAGGAGCTATTTCTATACTACACAAGCAAGAAGGTAACTAACAAACTACTAAAGCTAAACTAGTTCCAAGAGCAACTGCACAGGCACAATGTAAATAAAAGTAATACAAGCTTGTGTTTCACAGAATGCAAATCACCGAGAAGATGATGAAGATAATGTTGACACAGTGATTTTCTCCTCAGGTTCACTTGGTTGCCACCAAGCTACGTCCCTGTTGTGTCGACCGCTCACTTGGTGGTTCGGCGGCTAATTAGCATTGCCTGCTCAGCCCGCATGTCAGGCACAGCAAGAACCTACCCTGAAAGTGAGGATAGCTTAATGACACGCTCAACTAGAGTTGCTCTACGCGATTTCCGCGGGGTGAGCACAATCCCCCTCACAAATCCTCCTCTGTAGCACCGCACAATTTTCTCACATGCTTCAACGGAGTCACAAGCCACCAAACCGTCTAGGAGGTGGCAACCTCCAAGAGTAACAAGCACCACCGGCTTGCAACTCGATCACTTAGTGTCACACGATGCAACCTCACGATACAATCACACTAGAATCGCTCACTCACTTGATCGGATGATCACTATCAAGCACAAGTGAGTTAGAGGGCTCCTAAGCACACATATACAAGCCACCGAGGCTTAAGGGTGCACAGCTGACCACCAAAGGGCATCCAAGTGCTCTATTTATAACCCCATGAATAAATAGAACCGTTACCCTTTCACTAGGCAAAAATTGCAGCGACCAGACGCGCCGGTCAGGATGACCTGACGCGCCAAGCCCTACGTTCGGTCACTCCTGGGCGTCCATGTGTCCTAGCCATTCAACATCGCGTGTTCGATCCCAACGATCGGCAGCCACGCGCCAACGGTCAATTGATGACCGGACGCACCGAGCCCTGACCTGACACTACCGTGGCCCATCAGATCGCGCGTGCCAGCACTCAACCACCATCTAACCAGATGCGCCTACGCGCAACCCGACGTTGCGCCACCATCGAAGTCAGGTCGACTCCAGAGAGCTCCTAGAGCCTCTAAACTACGACCGGACGTGTCAGGTTGGTCGCAATCGGACGCAACACCCGCGTCAGGTCTGCACCGCGCTCACAAGATCACCCACGTCAATGTTCGTCAACATAACCGGACGTGGCCACTGCACGTCAAGTCACCACTTCGCGCCAGTGTCCGGTCATATGGCTGAGACCGTGCCTTCACTGCTGAGCATGACCGGACACGTAGGTCCAGCCGAGGCCTACGTCCGGGCACTGTTTAACAATGACAAACACCTCCCTTACTTCACAAACTTCTCTACCCTTGCTCGAATGTGTCAACCACCAAGTGTACCACCTTTTGTACATGTGTTAGTATATTTTCATAAACATTTTCAAGGGTGTTAGCCACTCAACTTGCCACACCACTCGATCCTAGCAACGATGCAATGTTAGATCACTTGAGTGGCACTAGATGACCGATATGCAAACAAGTTTACCCCTCTTAATAGTATGGCCATCTATCATAAACCCGGTTATAAACTTCTCTACACACCTATGACCGGTGAAATAAAATACCCTAGGTTATACCTTTGAGTTTCACATTCTATTTCATCTTCTCCAATGTTAATGCAACACATGCACCAACCAATCACAAATGATATGATTCACTTCATATCATCATGTGACCGTATTGTTTCATCGATCTTGACTTCACCTGCTCTTCACCATTGCTTTGGTCCATCGGCGTCGAGTCATCACTCAACTTGCCATTCACATTTGCAACTGGTCCATCGAGCCAAGCCTTGTCTTGATCTTCTCCATATTGATCACATGACTCAATGTCATGTCTCATGTGCGATAAGCTCCTTCATCATCATATGTGTAAGCTTTGCAACATCTCCGAGCCATCTTCACCTTCATGGCAAGTATTGCTCCCACACGTGTATTTATGGACTAATCACTTGTGTATCTCACTTTAAACATAATTAGTTCACCTAGGTTGTCACTCAATTACCAAAACCAAATAAGGACCTTTCAATCTCCTCTTTTTTGGTAATTGAGTGACAACTCTACAAAGATATGGAATTTAAGCACTTTTGGATTCATGTTGCTTGCCCAATCAAATTTACCATGTGTAAATAATTTTAGACAAGTACCGCAAACCCGAATTGGTAGTATTAGCTCCCCCTACATATGTGCTAGAGTATTTGGTTTGAAGCTCGCACATATACATAGATTAGAATTGTGGGAGAGTAATTACTACCAATGATGCTAAGGTGTAAAGAATTAACCTTTGATGCGTGATACCAATCAGAGTTGCACTTTTGACACCATCCTTAGCACCATGAGTAGCTAGACAACAAAAAATACTAGAAACCCCGTGAGATCAACATTATAAGTAAGGTTCTAGTACCACGTGTAGAAATATAAGTCTAGCTATCATCCTATGCATGCTAGTTATCAAATCATCATTCAAGTTCTATAACTAGCATACACCACACAAGCATGCATATCAAATTTAAAACTTATGCAATGCAATCAAGCACATGACTATGCACATATCAAATGCAAACAAACAATTTCATGAGCTTTCTCCCCCTACTTGTGTGCTTCTTTTGTCCAAGAATTTTGATCCCCTCACATTCTTCAATGTTACTCCCTCTTTGTCCATGTCCATGTCCAAATCTAACTTCTGCTTCTTTGTCTCAATCTCTCCCAAATCTTTCATATCTTTGTAAAATCTCTCCCCCTTTGTCATCAATTTCCATAAAAGGTGTGCTTCTCATTGATGCAAAGGCTTGCATTGGGGTAGATGGTTGAGGCTTGAATCTTGTATTTTTTTATGGACACCACTTGTATAGCTCTTTAGACACCATGTGTTGGATCTTGTGACCATGATACCAATTGGTGGGGCACCTCCCCCTATGTCCGAGCATAGGTCATTCACTTGATAATCTTGATCTCTTGTGTATAAGGTATGTATTCTTCATTTAATGATCACTTAAAGTTGAGGATCACTTGTGGAACCACCATCTTATATGAATGATACCATGTGTAGAGATGTGATACCACGTGTATGATTAATTTGTCAATAAAAACTATTTCTTGAACATTTGCTATCATCATGAGTACCACTTGTGGGATATCACTTGTGAGTTGGTCTAGACATCACTTGTGAATTTAATAAAATACTTGAGTCTAGATATCACTTGAAACAATCAAACTAGATATCTATTTGCATTGTTGTCTTGTGCTTGGACTCTTATCACTATTATGAGCTTCTATGGTTGACTTAAACTAAATTGACTTGCCTAAGCTTCCAAGTCCGATTTGAACCAATGACAAACTTCTTCATACCTCTTACAAGGGTTATCTTGCCAATATTGTACTTGTCACTTGTTTGTAATCTAAATTAAATCAAGTACTTGGGTTCACTAGCTCATGAACAAACTCATATACTACCACTAGATTCAACTAACCATTCAAGCAATAGTGGTAAGCTATGAATTTTAAAATTTTCATTTGTCATGCATGATCCTAATAGGCATGTACTATATGCACTAACCGCATACTAGTAAGGGATAAAACTGATCATGCATATTATAATGATACATTTGCTATGTTGGAGTAGAGGATAGTCACCTAGATTCCAAATCATTACTCCAATAGCAATGTGAAGTCTAATTTAATAGTTTGGTGAAGACCAATCATCAATATGAAATCCATTCTTCACCCATATAATTTGAAAACCACTAATGATCAAGTGCACTTTCTTGTTGTGGTTTGTTTGCTTCTTTATTTCACATTTGCTTGCATAAGAGCATTAATGTGAGAATACCACTTGAAATATCATGACTCGCTCTTTTTTTTATGTTGCTTGCTTTTCTTGATCAATCATTTGATTGCTTCAACTAAGCATCTTAAATGTTTCTTGGATCACCACTTCCATATTAGCCTTCATAGTACCACACTTAGTTTACCTTCACATAGGCGGTAAGCCCCTACACTAGGGAGAAATGACCTTTCTCTAGAGAATTATCATTGATACTCACTTGAAATGACTTGATTGATTAATCCAAGTGATGGACTTAACTTGATGAGTAACCTTATGTCGACATGGAATTTCGTCCTGTGCCGAGGACACACGAGCAAGCTGGAAGGGTCTACTCGATGGAGCTAGAGATCCACCTAGCTTCAGCGCAGGGATGGTCGATCCTATGCACTCCTCCCGAGACGTGCCAGTCAATTTGACCCTACAATTGACAAGGAGAGAAAGTTTATCAGTAATTAAGGGCGGAACATGTTGGTGTTGCCAGACAGTCCCGAATGTGCGGCTCTGAGAGCCGATATAAAAGGAGATCGACTAAATAGTCGATTCCAGCATATTTATAAGAATAAATCAGTTAAAGCTCATGGGGCTATATAAGAAGAATCGGTTATCATTCTAGATAAATATCATTGTTTAGACAAATATTGGTCACTGGCAAAAGGATATCAACAATAATTAGTTCTTGCTAAGCCAATGACTACAAGTAACCGAACCCCTTTTATAAAAGAAATAATTCATCACATTCAACCATTTAATAGAGATAAATCTAATAAACATATTAGATCTCATCTATCGCTATAACCAGTGGGGCATGAGGCAGAATCATGCAGGACATAGAAACAATAATAGACTCGATGACCCTAACTTATTACTAATATCAGTGGGACATGAGGCAGAATTATGCAGGTCGTAATACAATAATAAGATCATGGGGCTAACACATCTTTCAACCTATCGCTGCTTCAACGATCTCGTGACGCGAACTATTCGTGAAAGCGCTCGATATTGGCTAAAACACCGATTCAGACATAGCGCACAGTTAAGGTCATGCCCTCTCAGGAATAGATCTACCAAGTAACGATCCCCACTCTATGATGTTAACAGTAGGGTGTGAGGTAGAATCACACAGGCCATGATAATGGGTCATGGAATAATTTTCGCTAGCCAACAGATCTACTCAAGATCAAACATGCCTTAACCGCATGCTATGCACAATCAAGATTGATGTAAAACAGCCGATAAAACATAACTCATCGTTTAAAGTGTAGATTAGATCAATTTAGATTAACAAACGATGGGTTAAAAAAGATGTAAGGCTGATCTAGATCAATCTCAATCAGGTGAAGTGATATTGCTGTAATTAAATAAATAATGGAAGCAATAAGCAATATCAGTAACTTAATGAATCTATCCGAAGGAACACCACCCTTAGATTGAGCCGATAACTTGACCTTAATCTAGTTCGAGCAGTGGAGGTCGACCGGATCGATACAGCCATACTTGAACTAAACAAGAGTCGATAACTACCTTATACTAGAGTCGTAGTGGAGGTCAACTGGATTGATGCAGCCGTATGAACAGAGGTATAAGCCATGACGGTACTTATAGACAAGCAGTGGAGGTCGACCGGATTGATACAGCCGTACTTGCTGAAGAACTCACCGAGATCTACTCTACTCCTACTCCTAAGGGGTGGCCGGAGCCAAAAAAAGGTAAATAACTGGTATTTAATTGATTGTGTGTCTTTTACAATAGTCGGGCTTTGATATTTATACCCGGGGCCTACGCATGACTCCTATCTAAGCATGACTCATCACAATCTTTGACTCTAGAGAAAACATTCCTAATTTAAGATAACTTGGACTCTAATCTTTCCTTTTTGTAGAGTCCAACATGCTTTGTCCCAGTGTTGATCATAGCCTTTGTCGTTATCTGTTGGCGCTTCCCGAAGAAAGCCGATTTTAGTGTTGCATTCGAATCAACTGGTTTCGATCTGCACACAATCGATTCCTTGATGACATGCTCTTAGGAGCTTTCGAGTCCCTATGACTCTTCTTCCAAATTTTGGTGTAAACACCTTGATTCCTTCTTTAAGTTCTTTTCTTTCTACTTGTTTAAGTCTTTTTCCTTCTACCAAATGATTTTCAATTGTCACAAGAACTTAAACCTCATCTTCATATTGAGCTTGGTCTTGATCTTCAATTTTAGTACCAAATATATGCCAAGTACACTCTACAATCAAATGGCCTTGTACTCTTTGCTTGTCATGCTTATAGACTAATCCAAAACCAAACTTAGGTACCTCAAACACTTGTAAACATGTTTCCAACTTGAGGACCTTTCAATCAAAATGACTCTTGATCAATCCAATAATTGTCACTTTTTTAGCAAATTATGTACCATTCAAAGAAAAATACATATCTCTCAATGTACAGATCCAAATGCCACGAAATTTAGTGGAGATATGCTTCACTAAGTCATCTAGAAGCTGTAAAATTTTAGCTTCATTTGACTTCCATATTTCTACCAGATTTTAATTCTTCCACCACTGCTACATGCTAAAAATTGCTGCACTATAGCTGACAAGATCCACTCCAAAACCAAAGTATCTCTTATCCAATTCTTATAAAATTTGTATAGAATATTGTACCATAAGTCTAGAGAATGCATACCAAATTTCAAGCTAATCCAATAAGATTTGGTCACTTAAGCATGGGTAAGATCATAGCTAGCTCAGATTCTCGCTTATAGGACAGATTTCTTCACATGAGCTATGCTTCATCAAATATGAATTAAACTTGAAGTCAACTTGTTTGAACACTTTTATAAGACATATATCCATTCAATAAACTCACTCTAGGTCATCTCATAAATTTATCCAACACAAATTAATCCAAACTTGATTACAAAGCTATTTATCCATTCAAACATCTCATAGCAAGTAACATTGCATATTTATCCAATTCAATCAACTCATATGCACCCAAATAAATGATCAAAAAGAGATATACCTTGGTTAGATCATGATCATCCATAGCAAGCTTCCACTTAATTATTTACAAGCCATCAATTATATCCAATAAATCATCCACAACTTGAATATGACACTTGTATGTTGTAGCACTTGGACTTCACTATCTTGTCATGGCATTGGGATAATGATCATCACTTGTCAATGCTTGGCTCAATCACATGATCAACACAATGAATACCACTTAAACCAAGCCTCCAATTCCCATGGTACCTACAAACAATCATCCACTTTTCGATGGTACCCAAACTAGTTTGGGTCCTCTCAAGTTAGGAGCAACATACTTAGGCATAGCCTTAGTATGAATAGAGGGATGTTTTGAAATTCCAACCAATAAGGTACCATTGCCATCCTTTCTAAGCACATCATGATCATCAAATGAAATGGGCTTAGAATTATTACCTAGGGAACATAAATGAGCCATGTGTCCCTTTTCCTAGCATGAGTAGCACTTTCTCTTTGATTGTGCCTTCTCTTCATTGCTCATGTGGTGCTTCTCATTGCCTTGCCTCTCATGAGTTGCTTGAGCCTCCTTCTCAAGCTTGGTAGGACACTTCGAGGCAAAGTGTCCCATATCTTCACACTTGAAGCACTTGATGTGAGCATACACCTTCTTCTTATCTTGTGTCTTGCTCATCATTTTGGCATCTTGAATAAGTATTGGATACATAGCCTTTCCACCCCTCTTTGTCTTCTTCTTCTTCTTCATCAAGTCACCACTATATTTATGGTTGATCTTGATTTGCTCTTAGGGTAACTTCTCTAGCTCATCTTGTGGCTTTGGTGGAGGCTCTTCTTGTTGCTTCACCAATTGCTTGGTTGGGAACATTAAGGTAAGGTGACCCCAAGTACGACACTTGAAGCACTTCACATGCTTGAACCTCTCTTCTTCCTTCATCTTCTTGAGCTTCTCAATGTTTGGGCAACCATTTGCAAGGTGTCCTGCTTCATGACACTGGTAGCACATGGAGTGAGACAACTTCAATTGTAGTTGCTTCTTCATCCTCTTTACCCTTTTTCTTTCGCCCTTTGTCATCTTCCTTTTAAAGCCAAGGCCACTCTTGTCATCGAAGTTTTTTTGAGTCTTCAACATATGCTCAAAGGTAACTTTTGAGTTATAGCACCTCTCTAACTTGTTACTCAATTTCTTCACTTTATTCTTGAGCTCATTGTTCTCCTTCAAAAGGTTAGTCTCATAAGACAAGAAAGTAGAACAAGCATCTATATGTGAAGAGCATGGCATAGCTAATAAATCATCACAAAAGGTGGATACATACTTCTTCCCTACATCACAAGAGTTAGTCACATGTTGTAATTGATCACTTGACTCATGTGATGAGCTCTCATTCTTTTTAAGTTTCCTTGAAAAAGCTTTAATGAGAGAAGCATGTTGTTCTAATAATTCTTCATAAGATGCAAGTAGTGTCTCATAAGTCAATTTTAGCTCACCATGTGAAGATTTAAGAACATCAAGTAAGTACTTATGTTCTTCACATGAGTTCTTTAAAAATGAGTTTTCATTTTTTAATTTCAATGTTTTAGCTTTCTCATTTTCTAAAGACATGGTCATGCTAGCAAGTCTACTAACAAGCTCATCATATGAATCAACATGATCAACCACATTAGTATTTTGTACCTTTGTGTCACCTTGTGATATGAAGCAATGTGGTGATGGAGAGCTTGTAGAAGCATCACTTTCATGGCCCGAGCATGAACCATCATCAACAAGAGTGCATGAGGTAGCATCATCATTTGTATCACTTGTAGCATCGTCATCAACCATGTCAAGTGAACTTGTGGTATGTTTTTCATCATCATCATCATCACTTGACCATCAGGTGGAGCAATCTTCCACAATCACCAAATTGTAGTCATGCTCAAAACACTCATGCGCAACCTCATTCTTGGACTCATCCTTCTTGAACTTGCCATCGTCCCATGTGGAGGAGTCACCGAAGGTGTGATTGATTGATTACCACAATTCATGAGTGGTTTCTTTGTGGTTCACATTGTAAAACAACTCAAAGCTCAAAGCATCCATTAGATATAAATAAGCATCGACATCAAGTTCAAAGAGAACCTTTTGAGCTTTGGCTAGATTTTTATGGTCCAAGACATGGGTGAGACCACTTATGACAACCCACCAAAACTTAGATCCCTTTGCACGAAAATGATCAAGCATGGGGTCTTTCCACCGTACAAAGTGCGTGACATAAAAAATGTGTGTGTCACACTCATCTAGCCCAAAGTTCGCCATCCTCTCGGGTCGGTGAAGACCAAAGATGAGAGACCTCACTCTGATACCACTTGTAGGGTCGAGATGGCGGACTAGAGGGGGTAAATAGTCCTTTCTAAAACTTAATCGCGTCAGCTAACCGATACAAGTGCGGAATTAAAACTATCGGCCTAACCAAGACTACACCCCTCTATCTAAGTTGTCAAGCACCTTGAAAAGATCCTAAACAAACAACTAAGGTGTCAGGCTAGCAAGAGCTCACCTAACCAATCTAGCTTGCAAGGTCACACAAACCTATACACCTAGTACTTCACACAACCGAGGGAGCTTCTACACAAACTAGTAAGCAAAAGCACAAAGCCACCTAAGCATACTAGCAATGCTCAATAACAAGGCTACACAAGCCAAATTATAAATCACAAATTACTTAACTACACAAACTATGCAATATGACTAACAAGGTTACTAAAACCAAATTAGCTACTTAAGGAAGCTACTTTTATACTACACAAGAAAGAAGGCAACTAACAAGCTACTAAAGCTAAACTAGTCATAAGAGCAACTACACAAGCCCAATGTATATGAAAGTAATACAAGCTTGTGTTTCGTAGAATGCAAACCACCGAGAAGATGATGAAGACAATGTTGACACGGTGATTTTCTCCTGAGGTTCACTTGGTTGCCACCAAGCTACGTCCTCATTGTGCCGATCGCTCACTTGGTGGTTTAGCGGCTAATTGACATCATCTGCCAAGACCGCACGTCAGGCACCGCAAGAACCTACCCCAAAAGTGATGGTAGCTCAATGACATGCTCAAATAGAGTTGCTCTTCATGATCCCCCCAGGGTGAGCACAATCCCCCTCATAAATCCTCCTCCGGAGCACCGCACAATCTTCTCGCGTGCTCAATGTTTTCCTAAACGCTAAACGGTAAACAGTCGGTCACCTACCGTTTAGCCATTATTCGGGCAAAACGTCCCATTAAACGGGCTAAACGGCCAATTAAACGGAGTAAACGGGTGATTAAACGGAAACAGCGCACCACTGTGTAGTGTTTACACGGTGTGTAAATGGGCTAAACGACCGTTTAGACGAACAATGCACGTGCTTCAATGGAGTCACAAGCCACCAAGCCATCTAGAAGGTGGCAACCTCTAAGAGTAATAAGCACCACCGGCTTGCAACTCGATCACCTAGTGCCACTCGATGCAACCTCTCGATGCAATCACACTAGATTCACTCACTCACTCGATCGGATGATCACTATCAAGCATAAGTGAGTTAGAAGGCTCCCAAGCACACTTACACAAGCCACCAAGACTTAAGGGTGATCAGTTGAACGCCAAAGGCCGCCCAAGTGCTCTATTTATAACCCCCACGAACAAATAGAGCCGTTACCCCTTCACTGGACAAAAATCGTAGCGACCGGACACGCCGGTCGAGATGACCTAACGCGCTAGGTCCTACGTCTGGTCACTCCTAGTTGTCCATGTGTCCCTGCCATTCGACATCGCGTGTTCGATCGCAACAGTCGGCAGCCATGCGCCAACGATCAAGTGATGACCGGACACGCCGAGCCTCAACCTGACGCTGCCACGACGCGTCAGCTCGCGCGTGCCAGCACTTGGCCACCATCTGACCAAACGCGCTGACATGCCACCTGATGTTGCGCCACCACCAGAGTCAGGTCGACTCTAGAGAGCTCCTAGAGCCTCTAAACTACGACCGGACGTGTCAGGTCGGTCGCGATCGGACGCAACACCTACATCAGGTCTGCACCACGCTCGCAAGATCACCCACGTCAACGTTTGTCAGCATGACTAGACGCGGCCACTGCGTGTTAGGTCACCACTTCACGCTAGCATCCGGTCACACGACAGAGACTGCGCCTTCACTGCTAAGCATGACCGGACGCGTAGGTCCAGCCGAGGCCTGCATCCAGTCACTGTTTCACAGTGACAAACACCTCCTTTACTTAACCAACTTCTCCACCCTTTCTCGAATGTGCCAACCACCAAGTGTACCACCTTGTGCACGTGTGTTAGCATATTTTCACAAACATTTTCAAGGGTGTTAGCCACTCAACTTGTCACGCCACTTGATCCTAGCAACGATGCAAAGTTAGATCACTCGAGTGGCATTAGATGACCGATATGCAAACAAGTTTGCCCCTCTTGACAGTATGACCATCTATCCTAAACCCGGTCATAAACTTCTCTACACACCTATGATCGGTGAAATAAAATGCCCTAGGTTATATCTTTGCCTTGCGCATTCTATTACATCTCCTCCAATGTTGATACAACACATGAATCAACCAATCACAAATGATATGATTCACTTCATATCATCACGTGACCGTATTAGTTCATCGATCTTGACTTCACTTGCTCTTCACAATTGTTTTAGTCCATCAACGCTAAGTCATCACTCAACTTGCCCTTCACACTTGCAACCAGTCTGTCGAGCCAAGCTTTGTCTTGATCTTCTCCACCTTGATCACATGACTCATGTCATGTCTTATGTGCAATAAGCTCCTTCATCATCACATGTGTAAACTTTGCAACATCTGTGAGCCATCTTTATCTTCATGACAAGTATTGCTCACACGCGTGTATTTATGGACTAATTACCTGTATATCTCACTTTAAACATAATTAATCCACCTAGGTTGTCACTTAATTACTAACGTTTCAGATGGCTACGGCCACCGAGGACTGCGCCCTCGCTGGTGGAGCGACAACGACCTGCGCGGACTTCTCTCCGGTGGAAACAACTGCAACCTGCACCCTCGCTAGTGGAGACAACTGCGGCCATGGAGGACTGCGCTCTCGCCGGTGGAGATGGTCACGATCCCGCGACCTCGCCAATGGAGACGGGGGCGACCTGCGCGGCTGCGCCTCGCCGGTGAAGCGGATTAAGGAAGGGGAAAGAAGCAGTTGGAGGAGGAAAAAGGAACGGATGAGTCGGGCATGGGTCCCACACCGTTGGAGAAGTATGAATCGACTCTTCAATGATTCGGTTTTGGTATACGTGGCTCTTTCTTTATTCGGTGAACCGACTCAACCACTGGAGGTGGCCTTAGGACGTCTCAACAATATAAACTTGCACTAACTTAGAATAATAAATACGAAGAAGAAAGATCGCACCAGGCAACTCTGAAAATTCATATATTTATTATAAAAGATGTACCATAAAGCATGCGCTGTCCCTTAGCTTCACGTTAATCTTTTACCTTTTTATTATTTGCTTCAACTAGCTCTAACTTAGACGATTGAAAACATTTTTATTGTAATGTTTCTACTTGAAGACCTTATAATTAGGGGCCTGTTAGCACTAAAAATTAGTAGCTAAAATTAGTACTATTGGATGCAAACAGGCATGCTAATTATTAGCTAGAGGATTGCTAACTATTAGTCCCATTAGCAGGTTTATAGTTGCTAATAGGTGCTAATAGTTTATATATATCTTCAACTCACTATCGAACCACCTATTAGTAGTTATTAGCAGGTGAATCCAAACAGGGAGCTAAAAATAATAATTGTTAATTATTAGCTAGCTCATTTTAGTGCTAATGGGTCCAAACAAAGTCTAAATAATTTAAAAGAAGAAAATGATTCGGTGTGGATAGCTAATTTACAATTAGTATAATTCTTGAAACTCATATCTTATTGGCTATTATATTATATAGTACAAATATAGTGAAACGTCACGAGTAGTATAAAATGTACGCAAAATGTAGCAAAATTATGATATTCGTTCTACGACATTGTTTGAAGCCGAATCTATCGAATCCGTCTTCAAAAGTTCACAATCTAAATCTTCGAAGGGATATGAATAGTCAGGTTCAAAAATGTTGACTCAACATGATCAAATACAACAAGCTTCTAAAGAGTACTATCAACATTTCCATCTCTAACTAAATATGCTCATAGAAATTAAAATGATTATAAATAAACAGTTGATATATATGTCAGGGTCTCAGTAGAATGACTGTGTTAGAGGGTGTTTGACCCACATAGCTAATAGTTCTTACTGTTAAAAAATAGTTGTGTGGATCAAAACAAACCTAGCTAGTTGTTATTGGACTGTCGACTAGCAATTCACCATGTTCGCTTGTTGGTTTCAGCCAGGCTTATTCAACTAGCCAATAATGTTTTTCTCTCACAACAAACCAGCACCAGTCAGCCAAAACCAGCCCAGAAACCAACCAGCGAACAAACCGATTATCTCATATCTGCCTCATGCCAGCTAATAGAACTAATAGATCGGCAAAATACACTTTTGGTCTCCCATCTACCTCTATCCATGTGCTCTCCGATAGCAGCTAAAATAGGAAGGGCATTATACATAAAACAATCAGTGCATCCACCTTTTACCTACTTGATCTAAATAGCGCACAGCTAATAGTTAGCCAGCTAACTATTATATGGCTAACTGTTAACCAGCTAACTATTAGCTACTAATAAATCTAAACATAACCTAATATCTAAAGATTAATTAGATGAAACTTGAAATTTTATTTGACGACAAAAAGTTAAATAAGAGATAATAAAGCTGCATCTTTGTAGGGACATAGCTCCAGATGTCTTAGGTCCACTTTAATGGGCACAATACAACAACTAATTGTCTGAAAGCTCCTAGTAAGAAAAAAAAAACAAGATGACACTACATATATATTATGATATTCGGTGAAGTTAGAGCAAACTAGAAAGAAGTGTCATTTGTCTTGTGGGTGAAAAGACATATGACACGGAGGATACACATACCTAGTTTATATGAGCCTTCGCCCTTAATATAGGGGCAGCCTTCTCCGTTCACTATAAACTGTCATAACGGCAGGTAGAGCTAAGCATTTGTCAGGCTAGATCTATGCCTAATTTTTAGTTAAAATAGCTAAAAGAATTGTTCTATGTTAGCCTAGGGTCGGCCTAATCTTTCGGGTATGGTTTTTGTTGTCGAAGCCCTGTTCAATAAGAGTTAAGGGTCAGGATACAAGTTTAGTGGCAGCTATTCCGAGACACTATGGCCCCGCTACTTAAAACACTAACTCAAAGATGTTGTCTCTAAATTTCAATTGAATGATAATTCTATGATACTCCATGCATCATCAAATAAATCGACTAAAATTATAGAAAAATAAACCAAGATTTATGACACCAAAATAGTATTGTTAGATATATACTATGAAATATATTTTTATTATGTGCCTATTTGTATCATAAATATTGGTATTTTTCTATAAATGGGTAAATTTTAAAAACAACTTAAGAAAATTGTAATAATTGATTTATTTGAGAATATATGGTGGGAGTAATAGCTTTAGATGCAACCACATGGCGTTATACGTGTTTGGAGTGAGCATGTTCAACCCACACACTGCAAGTTCTTGAAATTAACATACAGACAAATAAATAGACAATTCATACATAGGTTGCCTACTTAAGTGTCTATGCATACATGTAACTATAATCAAGCATGGATAAAAATTGTGTATATTATTTTGTTGCTTCATGATATATACAAAAGGAACCACACATAAATAAAACAAATGTAACTATAATATTTATTTAGAAACATAAATATATGTATGTATATATAATATAACAGTGTTGTCAAAAATAAAATAAACTGTAACATCATGTATGTCTAATTTTTATTGTGTTCATGTCGTTGCCATTTTGTGCTCAACTAGATAACATATCCTCTAGCCTCAAGGAAAAGTAAACAAAAATCAGTAAAAAGTTAAAAATAAAATTACAATATTGCCCCTTACTCTTTCTTCCTTGTACTATTATTTTCTTTTGGACGTCTAATTTTTATTGTGTTCATGTCGTTGCCATTTTGTGCTCAACTAGATAACATATCCTCTAGCCTCAAGGAAAAGTAAACAAAAATCAGTAAAAAGTTAAAAATAAAATTACAATATTGCCCCTTATCTCTTTCTTCCTTCAGCCTGTTCGATTGGCTGGTTCGTATTGTTGCTGGTTCGTGAAGAAGTACTGCTGGCTGGTTTGTGTGAGAGAAAAATACTATTCTGGCTGAAAATTTACGATCATTTACGACAAGCCACAGCCAAACGAACATGCCCTTGTACTATTATTTTCATTTGGACCCTTGTGACTGTGACCGTGACCGTGACTGTGACTGTGACCGTGACTGTGAGGCTCTCATCCATCTGGTTCTCTCTCTTCCTTTCGCCTAGCTCCCTTTCTGGGTTTTGAGGGGCGGTTGGTAATTTTTTTTTTGTAGGGGCGGTTTTGTCAGCCGCCCCTATAAAAAGATGGTTACAAATCACTGATTTGCAGGGGTGGTTCTTAGACCGTCCCTACAAATCGATTTGTAGGGGCGGCGGGATGTTAAGTCGTCTCTATAAATTAATTTTCAGAAATCACGAAAAAAGGGGTAAAAAATAGCATTTTTTTAATCCGAGGAGGACCCCACCGGCAGCCACACATACCCTCACTCTACAGTTGTAGCATTTTTTCATGATTTTTGCACACTTTACGCCGGCCAGGTTTCGAACCCGCGACATCTCGCTCGCGCGTAAACTCCTCTACCACTGCACCTCATGATCACTTGTGTCTATGTTTCATTTTGGTTCCCCACATATTATACAAAATTGAACATAAATTGATTATTTGAGGTCCTAAACTAATTCAAATGAAAAAGTTGTCAACTACAAAGTTTTATAACTTTTCGAGATCTACAACTTTCATTTTGGTAGTTTCTCCATCCGAGGTCGTTTATAAAATTTAAATTTTAAATTTGAGAAATTCAAACGTAATTTTCTATGACAAGATGATTTCAAATAAAAAAGTTATCAACTACAAAGTTTTATAACTTTTTGAGATCTACAAATTTCATTTTTGCTGTTTGTCCATCCGAGGTCATTTAAAAAATTTAAATTTCAATTTTTTTAAATTCAAATGTAGTTTTCCTTGACAAGATGATTTCAAATTAAAAAGTTGTCAACTACAGAGTTTCATTACTTTCTGAGATCTACAACTTCTATTTTGATCATTTATTTATCCAACATAGTGGTAGTAATATTGTTCACAAATATTACATATCCCTTTTATTGTTTATGAAATTATAAGAGAGATTTGTAAATTTTGTGAACAATGTTATTACCACTTTATCGGATGAAGAAATGACCAAAATAAAACTTGTAGATCTTGATAAGTTCTGCAACTTCTACGTTCATGATTTTTTCATCTGAAATGAAATAGTATTCCAAAATAACGTTTGAAGTTGTTATTTTTTGAAATTCAAAATTCAAATAGATAAAACACGGTCATATGAAAAGATGGATAAAATAATAGTGGTAAGAACACAATAAATTGACAGGGCATGATTTTAGAAATTTTTAGAAAAAAAATCATCCAATTTGAAGTTAGTATGAGGGAGAAAGACTAAGTTTTAGCCAGAGATTAAAAAGAGAAATCAGAGTTCTTCAACAATTTCAAATTTTAATTTCAAACAATATTTTCAAGTAGTAAATGATCTCAACTGAAAAAGTTGTCAACTACAAAGTTTCATAACTTTTCGAGATCTACAACTTTCATTTTGATTGTTTCTCCATCCGAGGTCGTTTATAAAATTTGAATTTTAGTGCTTAATTTTTAATTCTCGACGTCTATTTATAGAGACACTTCAATATTGAGCCGTCCATACAAATCCGATTTGTAGGAGCGGCTGGATATAGAGCCGTCCCTACAAATCAGACCATTTGTAGGGACGGCTGATAACACCGGCCGTCCCTACAAATGAAAGCAATGTGTTCTGCAAATTGTTTTTTAGTAGTGCTAGCGTCTCTCCCAGCAAGCGGCAGCTCATGGTCATGGCTAGCCTTGCACTAGCGCGGCGAGGTGCTGCCCGGCGCGGCGTAGCTCGGTGAGGTACTAGCTTTGCGCATGCGCGACGTGGTGTTTTGCCCGGCACGACGAGGAGCAGCTTGGCGAGGCGTGTGCTAGCCTTTGCGCCGGCGCGGCATGCTGCTTTGCCTGGCGCCGTGGCGCGATGGAGCGTGGCTGGTGCGACGTGGCTTGACGAGGAGCGAAGGGCGCTGCGAGCCAGCAAGGGACAAGTTACACACCTGATCGATCCAGAGAAATCAGCGCTTCAAGCCGATGGTTCCTACAAGGGGCGACGAAAGCGTCAGTATGCGTAGGAGCACGAGCCATGACCGTCTCTTCATGAGACGCCGACCTTGTCGTCTCTCGTATCCGTCAGGATCCTTTTTTGCAAGATTGACAACATATAGGCACATGCTGTATGATATACGTGCATTTAATTGTAGGCATGCAGAGCAGCTTCACACAGTTATTTTTAGCTTCTCCTACCAAACGAGTTCAGATAAAACAGCTTCTCCTTTGATTATACACTATAACTCAAACGCCCACAACGTACGCACATTTATCCTATGAACGCACACGCACAAACCTTACCTTATGAGCATCTTCAAAGACTAGGCCGATAAATTCTTGAGATTGACGAAGTCATCACATGTGCCTAGCTATCGATGGAAACGTCGTCTACCACTGAAAGCACAAACGCCATTAAATCCAGGAATATTCGCTCTCACGGAGAGTTGAACCCAGAACTTAAGGTACTACTAAGGCTCTTGTAGCCACTAAGCTGCAAGCCATTTCGCTTAGAAGCTGTTTTCCACTCAGAGCACAGTTCTTTAGGTGAAGCTGAAAATACTAGCTTCGTCTAGCTTTCTCTTTGCCTGTAAATCGTTTTCGCGAGACAAGTAAATGTGATTGTCTCCATAAATAAAATTAATCGTTGGGTATTTTAGGAGGCGGTTGGATTCTGTGATCGTTTCGATTAATGTTTGGGCAGTGTCTCATAAAATCATTTTTGTAGTAGTGTTTATAAAGGTTTGGTAAAACAGCTTTACCTTCGCGGGTGAAGCTGCTTTATTTTACTGATGAAGAAAAAAACTCCTTCACTAATAAAGCTGAGTTGTACCTCTGCCAAATAGGTCCGTAAGTCTCTCGCCTAGCAGTGGTCCTCTTTGTACATCGGCCCTGCTTTCCTTGTGCGCACGGCGCGTGGCCAGGGTTCAGGGGCGCAACCGCGCTAGCCAAACTCAACTGCTCTTCCCACGCTGGCACGCTGCATTGCAAATTTTTTACAAAAAACTAAAGGGGAAATGGTGTTCTTGCCCTTTACACACATGTGTAATTGTGATTTTGCCCTTGCTTTTCTAACTTTGTGATTTTGCCCTTAACTGTAGCAAAGTCAACGCGTTTTTGCCCCTGGTCAACGTGAATTTGCCCCTGTTTTTACCGTTGACTAGGGGCAAAATCGCGTTGACTTTGCTACAGTTAAGGGCAAAATCACAAAGTTAGAAAAACGAGGGCAAAATCACAATTTCACGTCAAAGTAGGGACAAGAACACAAGAGCCCCAAAACTAAAATATTAAAAACAGTAATATTAAGGGGCGAACGTCCGTCCGATTGGACACCATCTTCCTGGGCCTGCACGACCCACCAAGCCTACCTCCTCCTCTTTACATCTCCCACGTCTCCCTCTCTAAAAATATCTACCACTTACTCGCCCACCGCATGCTTCACAGCGCCGTACGACCCATAGCAACCATGGTCCCAGAACGTTGGGGTCGTGGTACGGGAACGCGGTACGTGGTACGTTGTTTCTTAAATCCATAGGACGAAGAGGGTATATAGCTTGATCTCGTTCCTTCAATTAATGGAACGCGTACCATGTGTAAATGGAACGTGTTCACGCAACGATGAACATGATCCTAAGTAAATTGGTTGATATCATGAATGTAAGACATAGAAAGTTCTAAAATAATAAAGACAAAATAGATAATTGAACTTCTCATGTAGTCATGTGGCCTCTCCTCTTTTTTCCTCCCATTAATTGAATTTTGGACCTCACGTTTCATCGGTGTTCCCATGGTGTGGACCACGTTCCATTAGTGTTCGGAACGATGTTCCATCATGTTCCTGTTCCATGAATAGGGACGATGTTCCCGAAACGGGAATGTGGGTCCTAGGCTGCTAAGGTATGGTCGTTCGTCCGCCCCACTCCGTATTTGCCACCACAGTCATCTCCCCGCACGCGCCCCACCCTGTGTTGTTCGCTTCTCGCTCCTGCCCGTCGCGCGCGCCCAACAACGCCTCTCGCTCCTTGCTCTCGTAGTCTCACCCATCGCACGCCCAACCACGTCGCTCGCTCCCGCGCTGTCGGGCGCACCGCGCCGCCTTTGCTGGTGCTCGTGGTGCCATCGCATGCCTCAGGTCGGTCCCCGACCGAGCCAAGGGCACCTATGAGCGCGCCCATGCTTTGTGGTGCTCACGCCACGAGGCTAGAATCAACCGGTTGCAAATGTATGTTTCAAGTGTTTCAAATATTTCAGAGGTACGTTGCATGTGTTTCGAATAGATGTTGCAAGTAGACCAGGATATTTGCATATGTTGTAAGTGTTTTAGAGGCATATTGCAAGTGTTTCAAGGCATGCTGCAAGCGTTTGTTCAAAATATTTCATTTATTTTAGATGTATGTTGTAAGCGTTTGTTCAAAATGTTTCGTTTGTTTTAGACGTATGTTGCAAGCGCTTTTATCTGGACATTGCATATGCTTCACATCTATGTTACAAGAGTTTGTTCGAAATGTTTCAGGTATTTCAGTCTTATGTTGCAATTTGCATGTGTTTTATGTGGATGTTGCATATGTTTCACACATATATTGCAATTGTATGTTCCAAATGTTTCATCTGCTTCAGTCGTATGTTGCATCCAAGTGTTTCATATTTCAGAGGTAGAGAGTCCTGGGGGATACGGCCTAGGCGTCGGGGGATGGGGCGCGGCGAGCCATGGGCCAGCGGTCGGGGCACGCAGCGCACCTCAGATCATGCGATTGTGGCGTGCTCGTCCTCATGTCGGCTCTCGGGTGCCGCTCGCCTAGAGATAGAGGAGGGGGCAGGGGGAGGAACACTGGCGCGGCGTTTCCCGCGGGTGCGCGGGCGTCTGGATTCGCAGCCGCGGAGAGAGAGGAGGGGGCAAAGGGGAATGTGGGGGTATGGCCTCCGGTATCCACAAGACAAGACATGGGCCGCACCATCAGAGATGGCCCCGCCCACAAGATCAAGGCATGCACGACGCTGCTCGGCATGCACCGCAAGCTATTGTATAGTACCAAATATGATACTTTACTTGTAACCCTACCCTTCTAGATTATATAAGGAGAGGCAGGGGTCCCCTAGCGGACAAGCTACTTGGTCGTCCAGATCAATACAATACACCAAAGACACAGGACGTAGGGTATTACGTCGATCAGACGACCCGAACCTATCTAAATCGCTGTCTCTGCGCCTTGTGTCACCATCCGGTTCTTGATTACGCGCACCCCCACCGACAAATCTACCATCGCGGGATACCCCTCGGTGGACTGCCGAGCATATTTTGTCGACAGTTGGCGCGCCAGGTAGGGGTGTGCGCTTGATCCCCTGGCAAACCAGATGGCGTACCTCAAGATCAACATCCTTCGCGGCAACTCGGTTGATCACGTCAACATCCTTCGACAACCACGGCGCATCTCCGAGCAGCACGCGTCACCAAGTCTAAGTGCTGCTATCTCTGCGGCGACTGAACCAATCGGCTACTGGTGGCCCAACACCCGGCAAGATCGAATCGGTGTTTCTGGCGGCGGGCGTCAGGCGTACTACTGGGTGCCCTCAAACGCATCTGGATTACTCATCATCAGCCACCACGATGGCACATGCACGCGTACGTTGGACTCAAGTAGATAGAGGAAGATGCAAGCCACGCAAGCTATTAGGATGTGATTTGCATGTACGCATCTACTGCTTGTGAACTGACTCCAACACGAAGTGAGCCACCCAGACAGCCAGCCGTCCGAGCTCCTTTCATCTACTTGAATATTACGTATCGCCGATTACACCACGACCATCCCGATCTAAGCTCAACTTCGTCAACGCTGACCAGACAACGCCATACGCCGTCGACCAGACGCTCTGTCCAAAGCTAAGTCATGCTTTAAATATTCTCCAATCTTTGTATATCGTCGTAATGTTTCTCCGAGCTGTTTTCTCCATGTTTACTCTTCAAATAATTTTTCGAACCCCCGAACAGTCACGTTGATGCTCGGACGCCTCTAGAGACAGCCCTGTCTCTGACTCCTCCCTACACATGCTACGGGCTCTGCGCTCTGTGTTATGGGTGATCGGCAACGGCTCCTTGGTCATGCCTATTCCTCCTACACGTGCACGAGCTCCGCGCTCCTTGTTATGGTTAACGGGCTAGCTAGGGCTGGAGACTCAGCTACACACTAACTGTTCGGGCAGTTTATATTAAATATAAATATATTTTCACGCCAACTGATCGCCGAACTGCATGCGCCGTTTCATCAACACTGCTATTTTTTCTCCGGAGTTCATATATCTTTACATCATGTACTACCCGTTCTACATGTTTGTATTGTAGGATCATCGTCCAGGTGATCGGATCACCTGGTGCTCAGGCTTCTCCAACGATCAACTGGTTGGACCGCTCGGTTCATGGACTCCGTCGCCAACCAGTTGATCGGACTGTTCGCTGGTCGCTTCTACTCAATGCTCACTTCGCCACCGACCAGTTGACCAGACTATTCGCCGCTCGTGCTTCATCGCCAGCTACGCCGGTTACTCCTCAGCGCTCGGATTCTTCGTGCTTGAGGACTAAGTGGGCACACTTCATCGCACAAACGTCACCAGCTACGCCGGGGACTCCTCGGTGCTCGAACATAGCCGCCTACGCCGGGGACTCCTTGGTGCTCGTTCATCGCCAGCAACGCCAGGGACTCCTCGCTCCTCGGTGCTCGGACATCGCCAGCGACACCGGGGACTCCTCGCTCCTTGGTGCTCGGTCATCGCCAGCGACGCCGGGGACTCCTCGCTCCTCGGTGCTCGGACATCACCAGCGACGTCGGGGACTCCTCGCTCCTCGGTGCTCGGTCATCGCCAGCGATGCCGGGGACTCCTCGCTCCTTGGTGCTCGGTCATCGCCAGCGACGTCGGGGACTCCTCGCTCCTTGGTGCTCGGTCATCGCTAGCGACGCCGGGGACTCCTCGCTCCTCGGTGCTCGGTCATCACCAGCGACGCTGGGGACTCCTCGCTCCTCGGTGCTCGGACATCGCCGCCTACGTCGGGGACTCCTCGCTCCTCGGTGCTCGGTCATCGCCAGCGACGCCGGGGACTCCTCGCTCCTCGGTGCTCGGTCATCGCCAGCGACGCCGGGGACTCCTCGCTCCTCGGTGCTCGGTCATCGCCAGCGACGCCAGGGACTCCTCGCTCCTCGATGCTCGGACATCGCCAGCGACGCCGGGGACTCCTCGCTCCTCGGTGCTCGGTCATCGCCAGCAACGCCGGGGACTCCTCGCTCCTCGGTGCTCGGACATCGCCAGCGACGCCGAAGACTCCTCGCTCCTCGGTGCTCGGACATCGCCAGCGATGCCGGGGACTCCTCGCTCCTCGGTGCTCGGTCATCGCCAGCGACGCTGAGGACTCCTCGCTCCTCGGTGCTCGGTCGTCGCCAGCGACGCCGGGGACTCCTCGCTCCTCGGTGCTCGGACATCGCCAGCGACGCCGGGGACTCCTCGGTGCTCCTTTGGTGGTCGGATCTTGCTACGTCTCGTCGGTGTGCTATCAAGCTGCTCCATGCTGTTCGGATCAGGGTGCTGATCTTGGGCAGCATGTCTGGGTCTTGATACGCGCATGTCAGACGACGTCGACAAGCTTTCAGACTTCTTTTTCTTTGATCCTGCTATAAGATTCATTCTTCATCTTTTGCAGCAGGCTCGGGGACTAAGTGGACACACTTCACCTTACGGTGAATGTGCTTGTTCTCATCTCGAGGCTACGTCCGGGGACTGGCTGCCTGCTTGGCTGGTCTTCTACTTTTCTGACCCTGGTACCACGTGACTACGTCACCTACTGTCAGGCACGGGGACTAGCTGTGGGGGTATGGCCCCCGGTATCCACAAGACAAGACATGGGCCGCACCATCAGAGGTGGCCCGGCCCACAAGATCAAGGCGTGCACGATGCTGCTCGGCGTGCACCACAAGCTATTGTATAGTATCAAATAGGATACTTTACTTGTAACCCTGCCCTTCCAGACTATATAAGAAGAGGCAGGGGTCCCCTAGCGGACAAGCTACTTGTTCGTCCAGATCAATACAATACACCAAAGACACATGACGTAGGGTATTACGTCGATCAGACGGCCCGAACCTGTCTAAATCGTTGTCTCCGCGCCTTGTGTCACCATCCGGTTCCTGATTACGCGCACCCCCACCGACAAATCTACATCGCGGGATACCCCTCGGTGGACTGCCGAGCATATTCTGTCGACAGGGAAGGAGCGACAGGCACAGCCTTTTCCGCAGGTGCGCGTGGCGATGGTGATATGGGCGTCTAGACACGCGCTTTTGTCCAGACGTCCAGGTGCTACTAAACTTCGGAATATCTTTTTTTGACGCCAAAGAGCAAACTGAGACTGTGACACAGCAATAGGGCTATATGTTCTAAAAAACAATAGGACTATGCTACTGTATATTGCGTGACTCAAGATGCCATGATGACGAGTGAAAAAAGGACCTCACGATAAATGGAGATGACGTGGCAGGATCAAATGTGCCACATGCTCTAGCGTGACTATAGTCACACCATTTCCCTTGACGTGACCGAGCCTCTATAAGCGCACATCCCTCTCTTTTACTCCAGCTCGAAGGACTCACCAATGGTGCCCGCATCGTACCCCCATATATTCAATGATTTTGTTTACAATTACCCATCCCCCTCCCAACCATATATGTCTTGATTTCATGGTTTCATAAGGTATTGCTGGATTTAAGGTTTGTGTGGTTGGATATCTACAATATATTGATAAAATGATGTATTTAATTGTATTAGAGGGTGTAGATATACGTTTAAGTTTTCTCTATTATTGATGTGCATTATTTGTTATGTGTCTATTTTTTCACTTACGATTCCATACATATTGCATATATGAAAAACTGTGTTGGTATATAGAGCATACTATCGTACTCTTTTAATATATTTAACTAGTCGATGCTGCAGGGACGTGTAGTGCAATCTAATGATATTTATTTGATATTATAAATGTTAGTATTTTTTTATTTCAATTTAATTATACTTAAAATAATTTGACCTCAAGAAATGAGAAATTTTCATTGGCCTCAAGAAATCGGGCGGAAAGAGCAATTATTTATCAGCTCAAGCCCTGCCGAGGCTTCGTACTTGGAAGCAACAAATCATTTTTAAAATGGTATATTTAACGTTCTACCTATGGCCTATGCACCTTGTTTTATCTACACTAGTTACAAATGAATGTACGGCTAGAAATACATAGTACGTACAGAGGAAGAATACGCGTTACATGGCGAACGCCGAACGGAGTCGCCTCAGGGGTCACTCGTTGGATTTGCCCTAGTGAAGAGCAGAGCCGACCCGTTAACACCACGGAGAATCATCAACCTCGCATCAATGTATGTCCCACAAACAATCTTTGACAAATCAAACATTTCCGGTGGGGTCTGTGTACGGATCTCTTGCAGTACGTTTTGTGCAGAATTGACATTCAAGCTCGAGTCGCAGCTCATCGATACGTCGATTTCATCCATAGCAGCAATGCTTACAGTAGGGAGACTAGATGGAAGCTCCTTCATTTGTGAAACTTTTCCCCATTTACCATGAAGATATCTCCTAGAAGATCTAGAAGATGTGACCCTAATCTCTTCACTGTCATGTTCCTTAATATAAATCCTCCCAGCAGCTATCCTTGCTGATGTGGTGACAGACAAAACTCCTTCAGTGCCAGATTTGTCGTGAGGCCAATTAGATTCTGGCATAATTCTGAAACCAGTATCTGAGGTCAGAGAGAAGACTGGATCGACTGACTCTGAACTAACTGTAAGGTACACATCACTGATGAGGACTCTAGGGGAAGGCTGACGAAGTGTTAGGCCAATGTGTCTTCCAGTGCAGTACAAGAGGCGCCAACGACCAGGTAGGAGGTGAAGCCAATTCTAGATGAATAAAAGCACAAAAAAAAACAATAATGTCGATCAGATGATGCTATAAATGGGAAAAAGAGATGAATAAACTGAAAGTAAGAGTTAACTGTAACAAGAACCAGCACTCTTGCAGCAAAAAAAAAGAAATACTGGGGGGGGGGGGGGGGGGGGGGGGGGGGGGGGCGGAGAACGACGGGGTTATGAACAAATCAAGCAAATTTGTGGCATAGTTTTTTTTTCTCAAACCAGTAGGAAACCTGCCCATCATTATACTAAGAAGAGAAGAACAAATACAACAAACCCAGCATAGCCGAACACACCCAGAAGGGCACACAACCCAAAGAGAGAAGCTAAAAGGAAAAGAAAAAGGAGAAAGGCAAAGGAACATTGCCACATTGGAAAGGTTACAAGAACAAAAGCGCCAAAGAATTTATGGCATAACTATTGTAAGCAAGAAAATATAATGGCTGATCCAAATTGGGAAGCATGCTAACAACATAACTATGTCAGGAAAATGTTCATGAAACATAGTTCATTATTGTCAGAACTTGAAGCAGTAAGAAGTTACCTGTGTTCTTAAGTTAGGGTTTAGAACCTCCATCAATTCAACAAAATATGCTAAACGTCTACGCTGTAAATATGAGAAAGGGAGTCTATAAGTTTATTTAAAACAAGAATTGTCAGATGATATGAGATGGGATGGATAACATGTATATCCTTCATACGTCAATTATGTGCGAGATCAAGCCTATTGGCAAGACTCAGGACGAAGTTGAGACATGATCCACCCATGTGCAGAAAATTAGTACCTGATGATGTCCATAGATATAATCTTCAGCCATGCGGACAGCAGTTGATCCCAAGCTCCAACGTATGAGATTCACTGATGGACTTATACGCCATTTTGGCCCACAAAGGAATGGGTGCCGCAATGCATCAACACAACTGCAGAATTGACGCAGGACAGTAAGAACTTACAACTTCATAACTCTGGAAAGAATCCTTATCTTTCTCTGGTTTCGTTTACAGAATCTGTAGGGTTTTTTTTTTTGGACAAGGAGATCTGCAGTGTTTAGCTTGCGAATTTATAATGCTGGAAAGAATCCTTATCCTTTTACAATGCAGAATGTACAGAATCTGCAGTGTTTAACTTGCAAATTTACCAGCAATGTTGATATCTTACCTTATCCTTTTCACCGGTTTTGTTGCCAGCAATAAGGCTAAAAGATTCCAACCAGCACCCCACTGCCTATCTAGCATCTAAGTAACAGTAATAAAAGACAATCAGATTACTTGAAGAAATGATATACCAATAAATTACTGGAAATATAAATACTTGCCTGCAAACCAATATTCCCAGATGTAGAATTTTGGCAGAGAGTTGGTAGTAGGAACTCACGCAAACAGGATGGGTCATTTCCCTGAAATAGAAGAAACCAAGAAAGGAAATAATAGTTTTGTCAGTTCTATGATAAGATTTACCAAAATTTTTAACATTGAAGTTGTCTGCATCAATATGTGACATTAAATACTGAAACCAGGCAGGTTTTTTTTCAGTAAATAAAGCATGTATTTCAGCTAAACCAAAAAAAAAGCCTAATATTGAAGGCCAGAAGAACATCTAATATCTTGCAATAAAACATGACAGAGTTCTGGAGCATATGTTTTCATTAGGCAGGCATTCATTGGCTCAGGATGGCACTTCGATAATTCTGCACTGCCGTGCAAAGCTCATAGCAATGGTGCTTAAATGCAAGGTGATATACTGTGCCACTATGAGCATAATATGGCTACCACAGATCTTAGTTAGGTAAAGGCTTGAATTGCAAAGTGGCAACAGGATGTAACTCGATGGAAAGACACAAAACAAACCTTTGTCATGAATGATTTGAATTTAAAGAAAGTTGAAGAATCCATTAGCTCTCTCAAAACCATCTTTGCCATGATGAAGCCAACACATCTAGAGACCAAAAATAAAAAGGTTAGACTAAGTTGAAGAATATAAGGGTTCATACTCCATGCTAACTATACTATTCTAAAAGCATTAAAATGGATGTGTACAAAAGCTTCTTTGTTTTATCTAAACCTTACCTCATATCAAAGGCTATCATCATTTTCCGCCTGTCATTGTTACTTGCTACTGTACTACTGCTAGGATCATTGTCATGAAAATCAGCAGCATTTCCAAGAATACCGACCTAAATAAATAAATAAGCCATCAAAGGGGCTAGTTAAGTTAGGTTTGGATGAAAGAATATCCATAGAACATTGGGACAGTATAACTTAGACAGTTAGACATGTAATTATGTGGAGCTTATTGGGCATGGACTTAATCCTTGAACATTAATTATATGTTTTGGTTCAGTTTATATATTTCATACATTAATTTCATGAATGTGTATATGCAAGTCGTATAGGTGCATTTCTGTACATCAATATTTTCATGGGTGTGGATCAAGGGCATAACTGGGCCAAGTGGCGCTCATGGCAAGCTGGCACCAAATAAAGTAGCTCTTTTTAGGGATTAGTTTCCTTAGAGATAGGATTAATAGCTATGACCCAAGAATGCTAAGTACCATATTAAGTTTGCTTAATTTTATCAAAAAATAATAATAAGTTTGCTTAAAGGTATATGCGGTTCAAATGTCATATTCAATTAGACAAAGAAGACAAATGGCTAATTGGTATTCTTGTTGGTCTGGCTCACATAATTCATTCAAGAAACTGTAGAATCTAGGTGTTTGTTTCCATCAATACTGCACATAATATTTCCAATCAAGAGAAGGTAGCATTGTCCAAACACTTTTTGCAATTTTGCTAATAGAATAATCTACACAAATTTAAGAACTTTTCATAAACCAAATCAAGTTTGTGGTATTTGGATCCTTTACCATAGTACGAATCTGAGAAAGATTTTCCCTCAAAAAGAGGATTATTAACTCATTAAGAACTGAAAATAAATCTAAAAAAACACTGAAAAATATTGTTGTGGCCAGAATGTAAGATTGTTGATGTACAACATGACATTTCAACTCTGGTAGCCTAGCTCAGCATTTTTAGTTAGAAGTTGAATTTTCCAAACAGCATTGATATTTGAGCAGCAACTTTATAGCTAGAAGAGAGACCATGTTCTTCAATCTTGTTGGAATCTAGTTGTGCATTTATCAAGAGTTAAAGCTGCAGAAAGAGCAAAGAGAAATGTGTAGCCCACATGACAGTCCAGTTGTAGCTGTCATAATTAACAATGGTTAAAATTTGAGAGCCTATGGTATCATGGCACCTAGGCGTCTCCAACAATATAAGCTAGCACTGGTTCCAAGCTGGCAAACGTGGAGAGGAAAGATAGGAGCAGGCATTTGCTTTTTGCACTATTCAGCGAGTAAAAAATTGATTCAGCTAGCTCTAAGTCAGACCATTGGAGACGCCCCTAATTACTCAATTTAAAAAGTTGAACATAAACTGTTTTTTATATTGGTATACAATAGGTTACAGTTAACTGTTGATTTGTCATTTAACAGGTTGAGTCTATATGAATTGTTCAGCTTAAAACAGTGATTACAATAACAAGATTTAGCACGCTTAGAATTGCTAGGTGAATACTTAAATATAGTCAATTCAATAGTTAAATTGCAACCAGGTACAGTGCCATTTGAACATACGAGGACACTATGCTGACCAAATGTGATGCAAAAACCATGCCAATGCTTCCATAGTGTAACTGTTAGCTCCCTAGGTGAGGGAGCTGCTAGACAGGATTTGCGGCACAAAAAAAGACCCTCTCTGGCAACCCCTAGAAAATAGTGGCAAGGCCACTGGCCACCTGTGGTAATGGTTCAGCCCTACAGGGGTAGTGGCAGTGGTCATCACTCACAAGCCCAGGTAATGATGCGGCCCTATAGGGGTGAAGCCAGGACTCGAAACCTTTTCTCGGTTGGTTAACTGAGAACTTCTTAGTGCAATACTGTGGGGACAGTCTTTCCCCCATCAGCCAATTTTTTTATGCAAAATCATGTGGAATAAGCAATGTAATTTTCCAGTTGTGTGGCTACATTACACAAAAATATTATTTAATGTCCACGGTAAACTACCAATGCATGATTGTAAGGACAGAAGACAACAATTTTACATAAACATAAACATAAACAAAAAGAAAGGCTGCTTACTTTAACATGCTTGTCTATTGGGCTCACGTGAACGTTCTCTAATCTAAGCTCAGTATGTGCCAGCCCATGGCTGTGTAGATAATTTACCTGCATCAAATAAGGTGCTTATTCAATTCCAGATCAACAGGTACTGAGTGCACTTCAAGCAATCTAGTGTTTGCATCTTACACCAATCAAAAGGTCTCTCATCAATATCCTGATTAGACGCAGCTGTCGAGTTACAGCTGGTCCTCCAACAGAGTCATCTCCTACCCTCCTGACTTGTTCTTCGTCCAATGCTAATGTTGCTTCTAAGGTTGGGAGCCAATCTGAGAGTTGCAACCAGTGACGCAGGGAATGACTCCCATGATACTGCACAAAATTTATAAATGAAATGATGGTCAATGGATAACAAAACCAGTGCTTCAGTCAGTGAATTGTTCCACCCATAGGGAAGCAAAATCTAACCCTTTTTGAAAAGTTAAGGTATACACGAAAATAGCTCTGAAAAGTTCCAATATTCTGTTGGGAGAATATACAAAATTAATGTGTCAATTACACCTACATACACCTAAAACCTATGAGCGGGCATGAAAATGACTCCAAACGGCAACTAGATCCCAAATTGAAACCTGAAAATGACACTGTGGCATTTAAGATAAGCCAGATCAGCTTGAGGGAGTAAGAGAAAAGAACTAACCCCATGAACCAATACTAACGGGACATCTTCCTCCTCCACGGCATTGCACGGAGCAATGTAACCATGGACCTGAAGAGCGTAGGAGTGGTACATCATTTGGCGACGAGCCAGCTTCTTCAGCACCTAAAATCACACAAACACGCAAGCTCAGCCAACGAACTAACTCAACACTGTAGTTCACAGTAGATGAACCCCACCTCGAGAGCGCGACGCCCCCTGCGCTTCGCCTGCAAACTCTTCAGCTGCCGCAGCACCACCGTTGACCCATACAGCTCGCTGAACGCCAAAATCAGAAACAATCGCCACGAATGCGACGAATTCGTACTGTCTAGAGTGTCCTACGCACTGACCTGCTCGGATCGCACACCGTGGCCTCGAAGATCGTCTCATCCGACTGCATCCCGAACCAAAAACAAATTACTAACCATTAGCAAAAAGGGAGGAGAAGCGCCACAAAATTAGCGAGCTGGAGAGCAAATCAGAAGACCCGATCAGCACCTACCCGTCCATGGAGCCCGACGTTGACGCGGTCGGCGACGGTGAAGTCCGACATGTCGAACCTGACCACGGGGCACGGCCCCGCTCCGCCTCCCTCATCCGCCGCGGCCGGCGCGGGAGCTGACGCGGACGCCGATGAGCTTGCCTCCAACCGGAACCTCCGCCGGCGCCGCGGATGCGCCTCGATACGGCACAGAGGGCGGGTGAGGACGATCGGGGAAGGACAGGCGGCAACGGCCGCGGCAGCCGCCAAGAGAGGCATGCGGGGCTGGCACTGGTTAGTATCGTTGCTGTTGGTCTACGGACTACGGGTGGGAGGAGATCGTCGCGGCGAAGTGGAGGGAGAGGAAAGCTCGGGGACTGACTTAAGAAGAGGCAGAGGCGTGAGGCGGTTGCGTGCGGGGAAGCGGCGGAGCGGTAGCTGCCATGAGCCCGGCGCGCGTCCGCCTCACCCCCGCGCCGCGCCGAGGCACGATTTTTTTAGAGGCCCGGTGCGCCAGCTCGGACGTGCGCCGACGCTGTCCGTTTCTGCCGTCTGGAACGCTGGAGTCGAGTGGTCCACCGTGCTGTGTCTACCGGTTCTTACCGCTGCTCTGTTAGTTTAGGCTGTGTTTGGTTCAGTTTTCAGAAAATGCTTCTACAGTTAAAAATTAGAACATCAGTTAAATTATACTGTTTTTATACCGTTGAGATCGGGATATAATTTATAATTGTCTTGAATTTTGTGTAGCATAGTTGCACAAAGATAATGTGATTGTTGCCCGAGAAATCGATCACTTCAAAGGTGAGGCGCTCGATGCAATAGTTGTTGAGATTGTTGTTGGTCACTAAAAGGAAAACTCGACTGGCCTAGCTTGATGTCTAGGTACCCCGTGGAAGGATGCGCATGTCTAGGCACGCCCTCCCGTGGAAAGATGCGCTAGTCCGACAGATCTCAGAACGGAGGACCATCATGATAACAAAGCTTCGATGTATGGAAGCTTAAGGCCGCTACTACCATCTATGAGTACCTTGAAGAATCTCAAGTTCTCCATAATTGGGTCAACAATGAGAGGGAACCTGCCAGATCTATCGAAGGTAATGGCTATTTCGAACCACTTTAGATATTGTGACATGGTCAGATACGAGCCATTGACATCACAAAAAGGTAAGCTTATGTCTCGTCCTTAACCCATAAGTGTTGGAGCCCTCAAATATCATGAGGCATCCTTTAGGAGTCGAGAACTTGTTATTGTCCACCTTTCTCCTTCTCAAAGTCGTTACCTGGAGAAGCTTTTTTCATTATGCGTCTTTAGAGTACCGACGATATACTTTTTCAAGAGCTCGCGGTCTTCATAAGCGTATTTTATAGGATCAACATGATTCATCCAGGGCTTTTCATGAGCTCTTGCTCTTCAAACATTCCTTGTTCGGGGTGACTCTGTCGCGTTACTATGATGTTGTTGAGGGTGTTGTGACCCTTTTCCCAAAAGATAAAACCTCCAAACCCTCAGAATCAAAACAGATCTTGAATTCCATCACAAAAGTTGGGTTTTCTCCAAGACGGTAGAAATTGCAAATCTTCGTGCTCGTGACGAATCTGTCAAATTTGTTGGGTAGGGACCTTCGAAAGATGTCATAGCACGTGGAGAACAAAACGAAACAACCAAAGGAACTCAGATAGAAGAAATCAAACAAAACACTGAAAAGAGAGGCGCCGAGAAAGGGGAAACAAAGGAGACCCTTTTGAGAATGAGATTCAGAGAACAACTTCTGTGTATTCCCAACAAGATCTTGTTCTTTACAAGGTCTAGCCTCCTCCCTTCATCCACCCTCATAGATTGGGATTACATAGGTAGAGGTACTAACTCTCTTGATTGTAGATCTCCACTCAGCGTTATAGACTTTGGCTAGTGCAAACACATGGTTGATATGTGTCCCATGTGTGATGAGTGATGAGTGATTGTCAGGAGATGATCAAGTTTTGGTTTAGTGTTGAGACTAACCTTAGCCTGAGTGTGGTGTTATGTAACATATCTCTTTGGCTCAGGATGCACCGGTGTGGAGCACTAAGACAGTCAACGACAATGGGGGAGGTCAAGCGAGTTCGTGCCGATGGACTAAGAGCGGTGAAGGACGAACGTGGAGGCTTGGATTGAGGGATTGAGGGACCGAGTGCCAGAGGACGCACCGTGGGTGGCTGTACATTTGGTTTTGGTTATTGAGATAACTAGTGGACTAACCTTTTGCTAAGTGATTGATTAGGCTAGGTTAGGTCCACACCAAGATGGAGAGCAAGGCTTGAAGATGGGTGAAGGGTGATAAATCATATTGGAGCAAGCTCTCAGTTTGAAAAGAAGAAAGAGAGAAACAAAATCTAAGTTGTGAAGGCAAATATATAAATAGGGATTTTGTTTTGCTAGTCAAGACGCAATAGAGTATATGATCGGGTTTAGGATAGATAGTCGCACTATTGAGAGGGGAGCTCTAATTAGCAAATATGGTTATCTAGTGCCACTAGGTGCTTTGGTCTACATGCATTTGCATTTATGCCTAGTGACTAAGCGGTGAGCAAGTGAAAATGTTTTGAAAACACTTTAAAAATGCTAACTCAGGGCTTAGATGTTTTTCAAAATATTTGAGAGTTAGCACGCCAGCAAATAAGAGGAAGTTGTGCTCTCGGTGCAACATTTCTGCATGCACTGGACGTGTCCGGTGTGCCACCAGACTTGGCACCGGACACGTCAGCCTGTAGTTTGACTTGCATAGTATTTACCCGAGCACATAGGAATCCAGTGTGCACTAGACCTCAGCCACTGGACATGAATAGAGATAGACTCGCAGAGCGTGTGAAGTTCAAAAAATAGGGGTTCCAAAGAGGTTGTTTTGGAGGACGTTTAAGCACTTACACTCATTGGACTTGTCTAATGTGCATCGGACAGAGCACCGAACTCGTGAACAGCAACCAACGGCTAGTTTGTTAGTTGTTGGAAGTCAACCATTGGGGCATCCGATACACTTGTCCGGTGTGCCATGGGACATGTCCGGTGCCCCCGTAGCGGCTGACACAAGTGGGTAACGATTGGGTTTCTTTGGTGGCCTATAAATAGACCTTGTGGTGCTTTGGCCACTCTCTTGGACCCTCCCACACATGTGCTAACCCTTTGTGAGCTTATATATGAAAGTGCAATCAAGCCTTAATTGTGGGTTTTGGTGATAATGACAACGCAATTAGAGAACTAATGAGATTTATCAAGATGACAAGCAGAGAATTTATTCGAGGATGCTACACGGAACAGAGGAGTCCTCCAATTACAAATGTAGATAGCTTCAAACTCAAAGGAGGTTTAAATTCTTTTATATATTGAATTTGAGTATAGAAAAAGCCGTACTATAAAGGAGGGCACAATGCTTAAGCTAATATATGCTACCAAGTGCTCAAACAACCACAAGCATCCTCAGATTCACAGCCAAGATAGTCTGCACTTTACTATTTCCCTTGCTGTCTTGCATGGTGCGAGCTCCGACTTGCCCGACCCCTTGGGCACGGGCTCCGGCTCGCTCGACCCTTTGGTCGCGGGCTCCATCTCACCTGACCCTAAGGTCACGGGCTCCGTCTCGCCCAACCCCAAGGTCGCGGGCTCCGGCTCACCCGACCCTTTGGTAGCGGGCTCCAGCTCGTCCAACCTCTTGGGTGCAGTGTCCGTTGCACTAGTGGAGAAACGGGCTGTACTCCCGGTTCTCAACCGCCTTCGGTCCCGGTTTTGGAACCGGGAGTACCAAATCGGGACTAAAGGTCCCCTCCTTTAGTCCCAGTTTCGCGCCCGAGACTAAAGGGCCTCCTGGCCTGGCCACGTGGGGCGGCCCTTTAGTCCCGGTTGGTATTACCAACCGGGACTAAAGGTTTCCTTTTTTTTTTCTTTTTTTTTGTTTCTATTTTCAATTGATGATTCGTTTTGGTTTTCGAATAGGTTTTCGAATACGCATTCTACGCTGCTAATAATATACGTATTCTACATGTTTATAATGTTCGAACATTTTGTACAAACTAAAGTATGAAACTAACATATATATTACATGCATATACATATATTGTATGTTATTTTATGTACATATAATATGTATGTGTGTGTGTGTGTATTACAAATAAAGGTTGCATTGTATATTCTATCATATCCTTGGGATAACAAAATCACTCCATCTAGTTTGGCTTCCATGTTTCGTTGACGTCATTGTAGAACTCGCCGGCGGGGTTGAGGACCTGGTCATTAAGAAATCCTGCTATGGTCTCTTCAATTGCTTTCAGTTGGTCATGTCGTATGACTTTTTCCTTCAACCATAGAGTCTTCAATAAAAGTTAAAGGAAAAGTATTAATATATATATATATATATATATATATATATATGTGTGTGTGTGTGTGTGTGTGTGTGTGTGTGTTGGTCACTTGATTACTTATATATATGAGCAACAAAAGAAATTGTGAATATATGAATATATTTATATAACATACTTTGAGGATCTCTTTAGGAGTTCTTTTTGTGTACGCCCGATAAACTCGCAAACATAGTATCCGCAGTAGTTGTTCCCCTGTTCTTGCCTCAGAACCCACTTTTACGAGAAAAAAGATCCGGTGAATTGAAAGCATGCATGGTGTTAATTGAATTATATATATAAATGTAGATAGTACTTATTTTGTGTGCGGTTACATCCAGTGGCGCTTTGTAATGTTTCATGTGGTGATTCTCAATGAAACTTTTCCAAACACTGCGCCCAATAAAATAAAACATTAATTTGGTCTTTAATAATTGTTGCAGTTAAGAGATCGGGGTATATATAGTTGCTAGAGAGACCATATTACCCTTGGATAATATCTATCATGTCTTGGTACTCTGTTTGCTCTTTTCTTAACGAGTCTAAGATTCTCAATCGACTATTGGCCATATCGATGACCATCAATATCCAGTGATTGCTGCATATGTTTTTATACACAAATATGATCAATATTAACTAGAGTCAACATATATGTATATATATGGGAGATACTTAGCTAGTAAGCAAATAATTGAACAAATATCCATATGATCGACATTAATTATTTAACACTCACTTGAAGTTATAGGGGAAGGGTATGTCCTTGTTTTGTTGGTTCACTTAGAACCTTATGAGATTTTTCTCGAGTTCAGCTTTCCATTGAGGCGGGGGATTAGGGTGTTTGAATACGATATTTGGATCAACGAAACCAACATCATTATCCTTTCTCTTTCTGAGTTCTGTCATCTCATATCTGCATATATAAAAATATAGTGTGAGGATATATAATGTATATATATACATGTAGCTTTATATATACACACTTTAATAGTAGAAAATAATCACACTTATAGACAATAGCAGCTAATGAGACTTTTGTCGAGAGAGTTCAGGTGGCATAGTTGGTGTAATTCTTCAAACTCGACATATATAACGTCATCGCCACGGAAGTAATGTTGGTTTCTAACTCTGATAGTAACAAAGGCCTCTCCCCGTTCACACGCCGCCATGTACCACTTGTTTAGCAGGTACATTTGCGTACCCAGTTCACCTAAGGCCTCAGGGTTGTATAGACTCTTTCCACGTTCAAATTTCTTCCAAGGATCCACTTTCGGAGTAGATGGTCCTTCAGCGAGCACTTGGGCAAGGTCCAAACTAGTTTCCTCGTAAAACTGAGCCAGCTCCTCAAAATCAACGTCTAAGTCTAAGTTCGAACCATATTGATTACAAATGACAAGAGGGGAGACTGATTGTTGCGATTGTTGTCCGAGTTGTGCAACACCTTTCCCTGGTCTAGTCTTTTTTTGTGCCGCCTCAAATGACTTGGTGAGAGAGCGGTCGTAGTCTTATTTTGGCCGGGTCTTTTGAGATTCCCGCTTTTTCTAGTCCACCTTCTTTCTTAGAAGATCTAGAGGTAGGTAGAAGTATGATTTCTCTGGGTTCTCCCTCTCTTCTCGTTGCTTTTTTACTTTTTCGAAGAAACTGTCCACATCTTTTTTTACTGCAGCTTTTAATTCCTTTTCACTTTTCTCGAAAGACAGTTTTTGGGGAATAACTGGATTAGATGAGGCTTTCTTCTTTGTCGACTGGTGGGACAACAACTTTGTTTGCGGGGCGGACCTCTTAGGAGCTGGCTTCCTCTTAGTCATCAAGGGAGGCGGGGTAGCCGTTGGAGGCGTTGGAGACCTCCTTGGAGGTGTTGGAGACCTCCTTGGAGGTGACGGCGGTGGCGGCGCTGCCACCTGATTGCTCGGAGCACTATGATGATCTGGAGATTGAATAATTGGAGTTAGGTTGGCGGAGGCCCTGCTGTGTGATTACAAAAAAAAAATAATTAGATATAAGAAATTGTTATTATTAATCATGCATGTCAATAGAAAGCTTGTGAAAAAATTGTTTCGTTCACTTTTGTCCGCACCTATTGTCTGGTAGTTGAGGAAGCGACGATGGACTAGAGACCCTAGGAATAATGATGTAGCGCTTGCGCCATAGTATGAATGTTTTCTCTGCTTCTCCTAGAGTCTTCTCCCCATCACCTCCTAGAATGTCAAGAGGCAGGTCACTAAAACCTTTGTTAACTCTATCAACTGAGACGCTAACATATCCAAGTGGTATTATTGCCCCATGGATTATTGGTGTCTTGGTAGGATCTAGAGGAGAAAAAACACCGAGAGCCACCATGATTGTGGCATTCTCTTTTGGAATATGTAGTTCACATGATGTAAACGGTGCAGTGATGTCATTCATGGGGAAACATAGCATTGCGTCATCTTGATTTGGCAACTCTATGGAAGCGCGGCTGCTTTTTAACTGATCAGGGGGCTAATATTAATGTTCATTTCTAGATCTGATGCCTACCTCTGGGCACTCATTGCTATTTGCACTTGCTTTATGATTTCCTCCTGCATTCTAGCTTGCATGTCTTTTTCGCACTCCTATGCTTGAAGCAACGCCTCCCGTGACTCACGAACCAATTCCTCCAACCTGCTGATCCGCACTGCATCCTCATCCTTCCTTCTCTACTAGCTTCTATAGGTATCTCTGTCATCAGGGAAACCATGCTCCCAAGAAATATTCCGTCCTAAACCTCTCGTTCGGCCACTGTGTTCAGCGGTCCCGAGGGCATATGTCAGTTCATCCTTCTCTCTATTGGGCCTGAATGCACCAATAGTTTTAGCTTGTAGAGCATAAGATAATCTTTGTGTTGCTCTTTCGAGTTTTGAGCCATGAACCAGCTTCTCGGTCTCTAGGTCCAGTCTTCCTCCATGAGCGAAAAACCAATTCTTCGTGCGTTTGAGCCAATTGAGTGATTCTGGTGTGATACCCTTGGCAAGAATGTCCACTTCCATTTTTCCCACTTGGGAATGGCAGTCGCATAGCCACCGGATCCCATGTCATGGTGGTATACCTTCTATTGGGCATTCTTTTGGTTCCTTCTCACCCGTTCCTCACCCTCTTCCGATGTCTTGTACTGTACAAAATCATTCCAGTAGGGCCTTAACTTCACGAGCGGGCCACTAGTATTGAAATTGGGCGTTACGTTCTTCTTGATGTATTTCGTGTATAGGGATTTCTTCCAAGTCTGAAATTGTGTGGCCATCTTCTTCATAGCCCAATTTCGAACTAGTTCCTTCAATTCATCATCGTTGATAGCATCATAATCATCCGCTTGCAACGTGAAATGTTGAAGAATATCATCCCAAATTAAATTCTTATCAAGATCAGAGACAAAACTAACATGAGGCTCGTTGATCTTTTGCTTCCATTCACGGGCACTGATCGGAAGTCTGTCCCTTACAAGGCACCCACAGTGTTGCACGAATTTCCTTGCGTGTGGACCAAGTGGTTCGCCTGTCTCGATATTGAATTCTAATATTATGTAGCGCCCCTCCAATGGCTTTTTCGGGCCTCGAATTTTTTTGCTTTTCGCCGTTGTTGTCGTCGATCCAGAGGGCTACGTATAATAGATGATAGATATTCAAATATATAAATATATATACCTAGCCTGTATTTTCTTGCACAATATTTTCTTGGTTATCTTCAAGAGCCAGGTATTGACTCCCGTCATCTACATCCTGCTGGTCACCATCGGCAAATTGAGTGCCGGTGTTGATAATATTCATCATTTCTTCATCCATGTTGTCTCTTGGGGCAGCCATCTAGCTTTTACACCACCAGATATATCTATAAAAAATAAAAACTATATCTATAAAATGAACTCCTGTAAGATGTGCCACCTCAAGGATAGTAACATTTGTAAAAATCATTTCTGTATCTGTACTAGTGATAGAATCTAGCATAAGCCTTATTTAAGTGCCTAGCTTGTTTGAAGGGGAAATCTTAACTGACAAAGTTTAAAGGTTTCCAGAGCGTTTAACACTACTCTGCTTGCCGAGAAAGTTGCTAGTGTTGTGTCGTTGGCATTTTTCATGGCCGTGGCCATGGTCATTGTGTTCTCGTCTTTTACTACGGCAGGTAAGTAATTCACATGATATTTCCACAAATTAACAGAAGAATGGGAGTGTACACACATAACAATCGATTATCATTTATATTTATATATATACTACGTTTGGGTACGGTGATTGATAGACTACTACAATGATATTAGGACGTGTGAATAAATAACCATCTGTACTAGTTGACCTTGATTACGTGATCATCTCAGCGAGCATTTCTCCACCAGACGGCACCGTACTTGGCTATGGAAGAGCTCTGATTCTACGAGGAAGGGAACACGGTCTTCCACGACTGTTGCTGCTCTCCCTCATAGAATCAAAGCTCCTCCTTGACATCCATTACCGCTCGGCAGAGAACATGCTCGCCGAGCTGAACACGGTCCATAAATTCAACTAGTATGGATTTTCTACAATTTTCTAACTAGTCGTCATAAGCTACCACGCAAAAAGGAGGAAACGATGAGACACCGGGCGCGCCCGTGCTCCACTGAGCTCGATGGCTCAGCGCAAAATTGCATTACAAGATTGCTGGCATGAGGGCTCAGCACACGCATCCATCCGATTACAAAAGGTTGGAGCAATTAATCCATCATAAACGGATTATATATGGTTTCGGCGGCGGCTCACATCCAAGGTGTCAAACGCGAGGTCCAGCTCCTGCAGCCAAAAAAACATGTTAGAGACTTAGACTTTACTAAAAAAATGTTACAGAAGTATGCACCAAATTGATGAGCCAAATTGATACTAATGGGAATCAACAGACTATTGTTTATAACAGCAAAATGTACAAAACAAATGCAAAAGTAAGCATCTCACTATATCTTCAAAAATGCTCTGACCTTGGTGCCCACCAGAGAAGACGCTTACCGCGAACGGGGATGCAGCCGCTTCGAGCCGGAGTGGATTGTTCGCCCGATTACCGACCCCGACGAGCCGGAGTGGATTGTTCCGGGGAACGAGTCGGAGCCGAGGCCGCGCGACGGCTATGTGGTGAGCTTCGTCGTCTTCCACGAGCGAGGCTTCGGGTCGCCGGTGGACAACTTCATGCGGGCACTCCCGCATTACTATGGCGTGGAGCTGCACAATTTCAGCCCCAACTCCATCGCGCAGGCGGCCATCTTTGTCGCCGTCTGTGAGGGGTACCTGGGGATCACTCCCCACTGGGAGTTGTGGCTCCACTTGTTCTGAGCGACGTTCACCACCAAGCCGGGGGGAACGAGGGGGGCTCGGAAGGCGCAGAGGGCCGGCGGCTGCACCCTTCACGTGCGCCAAGATCGGCAGTCCCTCTACATCCCGGCCCAGCTGTCAACGTCCAACCGTCGTTGGTATGACGGCTGGTTCTACCTCCGCAACGACGGCGGAGGACTTCCCCCTTATACCGGGCGGGTTGTAGAGAGTCAACCAGAGAAGTGGGGGTACGGTGTCATCAAGGTGGATCAGCCTAGGCTGGAACCGCTCTTGAGGGCCTTGGGGAAGCTGCGTGACCACGGCCTTTCGGCGGCCGTGGTCGTGGCGGCTTTTCACCGCCGGAGGGTGTTGCCGCTGATGGCCCGGCGGCAGCGGCTGTTCGAGATGACCCCGGGCGATTCGATCGTCGGTGTCAAGATGTCCGCCTTCGCCCTTACCGACGACGAGACCCTGCGTCGGGTGAGAGAAGCGGTGGACGGGAAGCCGAAGATCGACGATTTGATGCCGTTCCCGATGCGCCCGTCGCGGGGGTATGTCTCGCTGGTAAGTTGGGTGTTGTCGAGGCTTTCGCGGCCTTCTTGTTTTTCGCCTTTTTTTTTGTCTGTTGTCTTACTTCGTCGTTCTCGCAGGGGATAAGAGACGTGCGAGGCTCCCCGCCGCCCGTTCCCGAGGACGCCCGGCGGCGATCCGTGAACAGGGCGCGTGCCGAGGAGGAGAAGAAGAAGAAGGATGCCGAGGTGGCGAAGCGCACGAAGAAGATCCTCACGCGCGAAAAGCTGGACGCCCGTCGCCGGCGCCAGAGGCTCGACGGTCTCCCTTTGGAGCCGTCCCCCTCGTCATCGGTGTCGGATTCTTCGAGCGACGGCGGCGGGCGCGAGGTGGAGACGGCCTGCCTGGAACACCTCCCTGACATCAGGGAGATGGTTCCCGGGGCGCCGGCAAGGAGCCTGACGCCCCTAGGAGGAGGAGAAGGTGTCCCGAGGCCAGTGGCGGCCCGTCCTGGGGCCGAGGCCGACACACCCGAGGCGCGGGTGTCGGAGGAGCGTGCCGTCAGCCCGATGGGTTCGACGGTGGAGGTGGAGCGGGTGACGGTGGGGGCGACCCCATTATCTCCGCGAAGGGTCGAGGAGGTGCCGGGGTCCGACGGAGGCCAGCTGGCACTGGTGGGCACCGAGGCCGCGCTGCTGCCACCACCGCCGCCGTTGCAGAGGAGGCAGGCGGTGTCGAAGCGGCTGCATCCCCGTTCACGATAAGCGTCTTCAAAAATGCGGTTTTGGAGCTCTAAATAAATCTACACAAAAATAACAGGAACATACACTATTCATTCATCTCTGAAAATTGAAAATTCATTTTCAAACCGCTGAGTCACTGACAGCGGGGTCTGACCTATCATCCCCTACCTCCCGCGTTTGACCACGGCGACTACGCGCTGACCGACGATTTCTCGCCGCCGGTGAGACCAACGGCGACGGTGAAGACACCAACACGTTCACCAAGACTAGGCGCACCTACTGATGTCCCTACTTGCACCGATTACGACTCCATACTAGCTCAACGCCGGCCATGGCGGACACAGCTAAGCGGCTGCACTATGCCGGCGAAACAAGGCTGGTAGAGTTCAAATAGAGCACTTGGAAAGGATCAGCAGCTCACCCCAAACGCGATGGAGCAAAGAGCAAGGTCGGAGGATCAACGGAGATGCTGGTCGAGGGTCACAGCGGCCATGGCGGTGCGAGCAACGGTGACGGCGGTGCTCTGATGGCTGCGGTGGACAAAAGGAGCAATCAACCAGTCATAGAGCATCACGGAAACAAGGCAAAGCTAGAGGTACACTAAGCAAGAGCAACGGCTCACCGGAGAGCGCTGGCCACGACGGTGCAAGCACGACGGTGAGGTTGCCGGCCACGGGGAAGAAAGGCAAAGAACGGCGGTTCTCGGTGCAATCAAGCAACAAGGGCTGAAGGACTGGTTGTGCAAGGAACTAGTGAAGCTGTGGCAAGCTTAGCTGAGGCTGGTTTGCACAGAGGAGGCGAGGCGAACTCGACGGAGCTATGGCGGCGGCGTCGAGAAAACAGAGGAAAGAAAACGGCGAAGAACGACGACGGCAAAGGCCTTATAGCGTAGCTTAGAAGCACAAGGAAGCCACGCAGGAGCCTTCTCCGCACCAGCGCGATGCCAAAGACGGCCACACGCACGCCTGGAACCGAGAAGGTCACCGACGATGAGATGGCCTTGGTGGCTACTGTTCCCCATATTTACAGAATTGCCATTCATTTTAAAATCCAAATTACTTCCAAATTTATGTAACAGCTCAAAAATCTCCAAAAACAAAAGTTGCCCAAAATTCAAAGTTCTACAACTTTGCTTTTATAACCACCCCCTAATTCGGTCTACATTTTGAAATGAAATTTTGAATTCAAATAGGGGACATTTAAAGAATTTCGCCTTTTCAAATTACTTCAAATTTTTCATAACAACTTTGAAAACTCCAAAAACAAACTTTGTATAACTTGACAAGCTCTACACTTTTGCTTTTAGACTCAACCCCAAAATGTGCTTAGATTTTGAAATGGGTTTTCAGGGTAGGATTTAAATATTGAAAATCAGGGTTTTCTTGAAAATTCAAATCCAAACAAAACTTTGAACTTGATTCAAACAATACAATTCAACACATACAACATAAAGGTAAGCTTGTTTTAGTGTATGCATATCAAAATTTTCACTAACACATGAATGATGTGCTATGCATATGATGACATCGCAGGTTTTAGTATTTAAAACACTCGAGGTGTTACAATTCTTCCCCCGAGATTCAAAGTCATAGGGTAAGTAATGGAAAAGGAAATGTGTCAGTCCAAAATCATCCAAAACCTATCCATAAAACAGTTGGGGTTCCTTTACAAAACATAATTTGTAACGACCGAGCTCAACTAACATTACTCTATATTGACGCAAGAAACTTTGGAAATTTTTTCTAACAAGTAATCTTCGGATTCCCAAGTAGCTTCTTCTTCGAAATGTTGATTCCATTGTATCTTGTAGAACTTGATTGTCCTCCTTCGAGTGACACGGCTGATCCAGAACTCGGATAGGATATTCGGAATAGGTCAAATCAGGTTCAAGTTCCACTCCTTCAACCTCCACATTCTGCTCAGGCACTCGGAGACACTTCTTCAATTGAGAAACATGGAACACATCATGTACATCTAAGAGATGTTCTGGTAATTTCAAGCGATATGCCACCTTCCCATACCTCTCTAAAATTTGAAATGGTCTAATATATCGAGGTGCCAACTTGCCTTTAACACCAAAACGGGTAACTCCCTTCATTGGTGATACCTTCAGATATACAAAATCTCCTTTGTTAAACACCAAAGGTCTACGTCGTTTATCTGCATAACTCTTTTGTCGAGACTGAGCTATCTTCAAATTACTTTGTATTTGCTTAACCTTGTCTTCTGTTTCTTTCACGAGGTCAACTCCAAAGAATCTTCTTTCCCCGAGTTCAGACCAACTCAATGATGTTCTGCATCTACGATCATAAAGTGCTTCAAACAGAGCCATTCTAATGCTCTCTTGATAACTATTGTTGTATGAGAACTCAGCCAAAGGCAGACATTCATCCCAGTTCTTGGAATAGTTAAGGACACAACACCTTAACATATCTTCAAGTACTTGATTAACACTTTCAGTCTAACCATCAGTCTGTGGATGATAAGCTGTACTATACAGGAGTTTGGTACCTAATGAAGCATGCAAGTGTTTCCAAAAGCTAGAGACAAACTGTGTACCCCTATCTGACACTATGGTCTTTGGTACCCCATGTAGACTCACAATTCTGTCTAGATACACCTTGGCATATCGGATAGTGTGATATGTACTCTGGACCGGAAGAAAATGTGCTGACTTGGTTAGTCGATCTACAATAACCCATTTTGAGTCAAAGCCTTTTGATGTCTTGGGTAGACCAACAATAAAGTCCATACTAATATCCTCCCACTTCCACGCTAAAATAGGTAATGGCTATAACTCTCCAGCAGACCTCAAATGTATAGCTTTCACCTTTTGACAAGTATCACATTTTGCTATATACCGGGCAATTTCTATCTTCATTTTGGTCCACCAAAATCTCTGTTTCAAGTCATGGTATATCTTATTACTTCCTGGATGAATAGATAACCTAGTAGCATGTGCCTCTTCAAGAATTAACTGTCGCAACTCCGGAACCTTTGGTACCACTAAGCGATTCTTGAACCATAACACACCTTCATCATTTACTTTGAAGCATTTCGCTTTCCCATTCTTGATTCTTTCTTTGATATGGGCTATACCCTTGTTTTCTTTCTGAGCAGCAATAATCTGGTCTCAAATAGTGGCTTCTACAATTATGTTGGTCAAACTACCTTGTTGAATTATGATGAGGACATCGCCATGCTGGACACACCGACGCCATGGTCTTCCCCAAGTTGCAATTCGTTTCCAACTCAGCTGCCACGTCACCCTCGGATTCAGCAGACACGTCGTCACTGTTTCGGTCATAACTTCCTCATACGACGTCGAAACGGGCCGTTCTTGGATGCGTTGGAAAGGGGACGACGACGCCGTCGTTTTGGATCTGGTCCCAGCTCCAGAAGGTCCGTGGATCATTCTGTGTGACCACGACAAGGTGCTGCGTCACCTGTTTGGGCCAACTTGGCCATGTATCGTGTCGGGCCTTAAGCCCAAGTTGTGGGCGCCCAACCCCTGGCCGTCCCCAACCCTAGGTCGAGTCTTAGACTATAAACACAGCCGCCGCCGCTGCTACACAATTGGGTTTTGTTTAGAGTTTAGTTTTCCATCGAGAAACTGAATCGTTCATTGTAACTGTGGTGACAAATCCTTTTACAGTGATCCAGGGCCCCCGTTCTTGATCTCCTCCACTGTGTCGATTAGTCCTTTGGAACCGAGTTCTTGAACCCTCTATTGATATTCGCGTCATTCATATTTGCAATTTCAGATTGCGTGTTTTACCTTCTTGCTTGTGCTCTTTGATTCGCTTGCAGGAAAAGCCTTCTTGGCGAGGTCAATCAAGTTGTGCTTGGTTGATAACCAACGGAGCGGTGGTGTAACGGTTGCAGGGTTCGAATCGTGTCTGATTTGAAGCCGGATCGCCAACGTCGAGATCTCCACAAATCAAACTTACCGTCTACCTCTCGGAAGATCGGGCCTGTACTTATCAATTGGTATCAGATATTTCAGGTTTACCGCGAGGTATAATCTCGTTTGCCTTAGATTCATATTTGTTCATTACCTAGAGTCCACAAAAAGCCCAAAAATATTTATCGCCCTTTGTGCCTTTGCAATTTCGTTTCAGATTCGTGTTGTTGAGTTTGTGTCCGTGGTCGAGTCTTGTTGCTGGTTTAGGATTGTGTTCGTGGTCGTAGTTCAATCGCCCGTTGCTGTGATTTTGTTTTCCGCCGCTATCCCATCCACCGTTCCCACACAACAAGTCGAAGCCACCACATTACTCGACTTGCCCCGCTAGCCGCCTTGTGTAACTTCTCGCCGCCGCGCAAACCCTAGATAGGTTGCCAGCCGCTCTTATTTTGCCTGCATCGCAGCCCTCCTTACATCATCAGGCGCATACCTACTGCTGTGATCGGTGTTAGAGTTTAGGGACGCTTTGCCCTAACTGCCGCCGCCGTGTTGTGCCTCCCGGAAAACATACTTTGAGATACCTTCGGTAAAACAGGCATAACTTTTCGCTCGTTTATCAGAAAAATCTGAAATTTTTTGAGCTTCGATGTATGGAAGCTTAAGGCCGCTACTACCATCTATGAGTACCTTGAAGAATCTCAAGTTCCCCATAATTGGGTCAACAATGAGAGGGAACCTGCCAGATCTATCGAAGGTAATGGCTATTTCGAACCACTTTAGATATTGTGACATGGTCAGATACGAGCCATTGACATCACAAAAAGGTAAGCTTATGTCTCGTCCTTAACCCATAAGTGTTGGAGCCCTCAAATATCATGAGGCATCCTTTAGGAGTCGAGAACTTGTTATTGTCCACCTTTCTCCTTCTCAAAGTCGTTACCTGGAGAAGCTTTTTTCATTATGCGTCTTTAGAGTACCGACGATATACTTTTTCAAGAGCTCGCGGTCTTCATAAGCGTATTTTATAGGATCAACATGATTCATCCAGGGCTTTTCATGAGCTCTTGCTCTTCAAACATTCCTTGTTCGGGGTGACTCTGTCGCGTTACTATGATGTTGTTGAGGGTGTTGTGACCCTTTTCCCAAAAGATAAAACCTCCAAACCCTCAAAATCAAAACAGATCTTGAATTCCATCACAAAAGTTGGGTTTTCTCCAAGACGGTAGAAATTGCAAATCTTCGTGCTCGTGACAAATCTGTCAAATTTGTTGGGTAGGGACCTTCGAAAGATGTCATAGCACGTGGAGAACAAAACGAAACAACCAAAGGAACTCAGATAGAAGAAATCAAACAAAACACTGAAAAGAGAGGCGCCGAGAAAGGGGAAACAAAGGAGACCCTTTTGAGAATGAGATTCAGAGAACAACTTCTGTGTATTCCCAACAAGATCTTGTTCTTTACAAGGTCTAGCCTCCTCCCTTCATCCACCCTCATAGATTGGGATTACATAGGTAGAGGTACTAACTCTCTTGATTGTAGATCTCCACTCAGCGTTATAGACTTTGGCTAGTGCAAACACATGGTTGATATGTGTCCCATGTGTGATGAGTGATGAGTGATTGTCAGGAGATGATCAAGTTTTGGTTTAGTGTTGAGACTAACCTTAGCCTGAGTGTGGTGTTATGTAACATATCTCTTTGGCTCAGGATGCACCGGTGTGGAGCACTAAGACAGTCAACGACAATGGGGGAGGTCAAGCGAGTTCGTGCCGATGGACTAAGAGCGGTGAAGGACGAACGTGGAGGCTTGGATTGAGGGATTGAGGGACCGAGTGCCAGAGGACGCACCGTGGGTGGCTGTACATTTGGTTTTGGTTATTGAGATAACTAGTGGACTAACCTTTTGCTAAGTGATTGATTAGGCTAGGTTAGGTCCACACCAAGATGGAGAGCAAGGCTTGAAGATGGGTGAAGGGTGATAAATCATATTGGAGCAAGCTCTCAGTTTGAAAAGAAGAAAGAGAGAAACAAAATCTAAGTTGTGAAGGCAAATATATAAATAGGGATTTTGTTTTGCTAGTCAAGACGCAATAGAGTATATGATCGGGTTTAGGATAGATAGTCGCACTATTGAGAGGGGAGCTCTAATTAGCAAATATGGTTATCTAGTGCCACTAGGTGCTTTGGTCTACATGCATTTGCATTTATGCCTAGTGACTAAGCGGTGAGCAAGTGAAAATGTTTTGAAAACACTTTAAAAATGCTAACTCAGGGCTTAGATGTTTTTCAAAATATTTGAGAGTTAGCACGCCAGCAAATAAGAGGAAGTTGTGCTCTCGGTGCAACATTTCTGCATGCACTGGACGTGTCCGGTGTGCCACCAGACTTGGCACCGGACACGTCAGCCTGTAGTTTGACTTGCATAGTATTTACCCGAGCACATAGGAATCCAGTGTGCACTAGACCTCAGCCACTGGACATGAATAGAGATAGACTCGCAGAGCGTGTGAAGTTCAAAAAATAGGGGTTCCAAAGAGGTTGTTTTGGAGGACGTTTAAGCACTTACACTCATTGGACTTGTCTAATGTGCATCGGACAGAGCACCGAACTCGTGAACAGCAACCAACGGCTAGTTTGTTAGTTGTTGGAAGTCAACCATTGGGGCATCCGATACACTTGTCCGGTGTGCCATGGGACATGTCCGGTGCCCCCGTAGCGGCTGACACAAGTGGGTAACGATTGGGTTTCTTTGGTGGCCTATAAATAGACCTTGTGGTGCTTTGGCCACTCTCTTGGACCCTCCCACACATGTGCTAACCCTTTGTGAGCTTATATATGAAAGTGCAATCAAGCCTTAATTGTGGGTTTTGGTGATAATGACAACGCAATTAGAGAACTAATGAGATTTATCAAGATGACAAGCAGAGAATTTATTCGAGGATGCTACACGGAACAGAGGAGTCCTCCAATTACAAATGTAGATAGCTTCAAACTCAAAGGAGGTTTAAATTCTTTTATATATTGAATTTGAGTATAGAAAAAGCCGTACTATAAAGGAGGGCACAATGCTTAAGCTAATATATGCTACCAAGTGCTCAAACAACCACAAGTATCCTCAGATTCACAGCCAAGATAGTCTGCACTTTACTATTTCCCTTGCTGTCTTGCATGGTGCGAGCTCCGACTTGCCCGACCCCTTGGGCACGGGCTCCGGCTCGCTCGACCCTTTGGTCGCGGGCTCCATCTCACCTGACCCTAAGGTCACGGGCTCCGTCTCGCCCAACCCCAAGGTCGCGGGCTCCGGCTCACCCGACCCTTTGGTAGCGGGCTCCAGCTCGTCCAACCTCTTGGGTGCAGTGTCCGTTGCACTAGTGGAGAAACGGGCTGTACTCCCGGTTCTCAACCGCCTTCGGTCCCGGTTTTGGAACCGGGAGTACCAAATCGGGACTAAAGGTCCCATCCTTTAGTCCCAGTTTCGCGCCCGAGACTAAAGGGCCTCCTGGCCTGGCCACGTGGGGCGGCCCTTTAGTCCCGGTTGGTATTACCAACCGGGACTAAAGGTTTCCTTTTTTTTTCTTTTTTTTTGTTTCTATTTTCAATTGATGATTCGTTTTGGTTTTCGAATAGGTTTTCGAATACGCATTCTACGCTGCTAATAATATACGTATTCTACATGTTTATAATGTTCGAACATTTTGTACAAACTAAAGTATGAAACTAACATATATATTACATGCATATACATATATTGTATGTTATTTTATGTACATATAATATGTATGTGTGTGTGTGTGTATTACAAATAAAGGTTGCATTGTATATTCTATCATATCCTTGGGATAACAAAATCACTCCATCTAGTTTGGCTTCCATGTTTCGTTGACGTCATTGTAGAACTCGCCGGCGGGGTTGAGGACCTGGTCATTAAGAAATCCTGCTATGGTCTCTTCAATTGCTTTCAGTTGGTCATGTCGTATGACTTTTTCCTTCAACCATAGAGTCTTCAATAAAAGTTAAAGGAAAAGTATTAATATATATATATATATATATATATATATATATATATATATGTGTGTGTGTGTGTGTGTGTGTGTGTGTGTGTGTTGGTCACTTGATTACTTATATATATGAGCAACAAAAGAAATTGTGAATATATGAATATATTTATATAACATACTTTGAGGATCTCTTTAGGAGTTCTTTTTGTGTACGCCCGATAAACTCGCAAACATAGTATCCGCAGTAGTTGTTCCCCTGTTCTTGCCTCAGAACCCACTTTTACGAGAAAAAAGATCCGGTGAATTGAAAGCATGCATGGTGTTAATTGAATTATATATATAAATGTAGATAGTACTTATTTTGTGTGCGGTTACATCCAGTGGCGCTTTGTAATGTTTCATGTGGTGATTCTCAATGAAACTTTTCCAAACACTGCGCCCAATAAAATAAAACATTAATTTGGTCTTTAATAATTGTTGCAGTTAAGAGATCGGGGTATATATAGTTGCTAGAGAGACCATATTACCCTTGGATAATATCTATCATGTCTTGGTACTCTGTTTGCTCTTTTCTTAACGAGTCTAAGATTCTCAATCGACTATTGGCCATATCGATGACCATCAATATCCAGTGATTGCTGCATATGTTTTTATACACAAATATGATCAATATTAACTAGAGTCAACATATATGTATATATATGGGAGATACTTAGCTAGTAAGCAAATAATTGAACAAATATCCATATGATCGACATTAATTATTTAACACTCACTTGAAGTTATAGGGGAAGGGTATGTCCTTGTTTTGTTGGTTCACTTAGAACCTCATGAGATTTTTCTCGAGTTCAGCTTTCCATTGAGGCGGGGGATTAGGGTGTTTGAATACGATATTTGGATCAACGAAACCAACATCATTATCCTTTCTCTTTCTGAGTTCTGTCATCTCATATCTGCATATATAAAAATATAGTGTGAGGATATATAATGTATATATATACATGTAGCTTTATATATACACACTTTAATAGTAGAAAATAATCACACTTATAGACAATAGCAGCTAATGAGACTTTTGTCGAGAGAGTTCAGGTGGCATAGTTGGTGTAATTCTTCAAACTCGACATATATAACGTCATCGCCACGGAAGTAATGTTGGTTTCTAACTTTGACAGTAACAAAGGCCTCTCCCCGTTCACACGCCGCCATGTACCACTTGTTTAGCAGGTACATTTGCGTACCCAGTTCACCTAAGGCCTCAGGGTTGTATAGACTCTTTCCACGTTCAAATTTCTTCCAAGGATCCACTTTCGGAGTAGATGGTCCTTCAGCGAGCACTTGGGCTAGGTCCAAACCAGTTTCCTCGTAAAACTGAGCCAGCTCCTCAAAATCAACGTCTAAGTCTAAGTTCGAACCATATTGATTACAAATGACAAGAGGGGAGACTGATTGTTGCGATTGTTGTCCGAGTTGTGCAACACCTTTCCCTGGTCTAGTCTTTTTTTGTGCCGCCTCAAATGACTTGGTGAGAGAGCGGTCGTAGTCTTATTTTGGCCGGGTCTTTTGAGATTCCCGCTTTTTCTAGTCCACCTTCTTTCTTAGAAGATCTAGAGGTAGGTAGAAGTATGATTTCTCTGGGTTCTCCCTCTCTTCTCGTTGCTTTTTTACTTTTTCGAAGAAACTGTCCACATCTTTTTTACTGCAGCTTTTAATTCCTTTTCACTTTTCTCGAAAGACAGTTTTTGGGGAATAACTGGATTAGATGAGGCTTTCTTCTTTGTCGACTGGTGGGACAACAACTTTGTTTGCGGGGCGGACCTCTTAGGAGCTGGCTTCCTCTTAGTCATCAAGGGAGGCGGGGTAGCCGTTGGAGGCGTTGGAGACCTCCTTGGAGGTGTTGGAGACCTCCTTGGAGGTGACGGCAGTGGCGGCACTGCCACCTGATTGCTCGGAGCACTATGATGATCTGGAGATTGAATAATTGGAGTTAGGTTGGCGGAGGCCCTGCTGTGTGATTACAAAAAAAATAATTAGATATAAGAAATTGTTATTATTAATCATGCATGTCAATAGAAAGCTTGTGAAAAAATTGTTTCGTTCACTTTTGTCTGCACCTATTGTCTGGTAGTTGAGGAAGCGACGATGGACTAGAGACCCTAGGAATAATGATGTAGCGCTTGCGCCATAGTATGAATGTTTTCTCTGCTTCTCCTAGAGTCTTCTCCCCATCACCTCCTAGAATGTCAAGAGGCAGGTCACTAAAACCTTTGTTAACTCTATCAACTGAGACGCTAACATATCCAAGTGGTATTATTGCCCCATGGATTATTGGTGTCTTGGTAGGATCTAGAGGAGAAAAAACACCGAGAGCCACCATGATTGTGGCATTCTCTTTTGGAATATGTAGTTCACATGATGTAAACGGTGCAGTGATGTCATTCATGGGGAAACATAGCATTGCGTCATCTTGATTTGGCAACTCTATGGAAGCGCGGCTGCTTTTTAACTGATCAGGGGGCTAATATTAATGTTCATTTCTAGATCTGATGCCTACCTCTGGGCACTCATTGCTATTTGCACTTGCTTTATGATTTCCTCCTGCATTCTAGCTTGCATGTCTTTTTCGCACTCCTATGCTTGAAGCAACGCCTCCCGTGACTCACGAACCAATTCCTCCAACCTGCTGATCCGCACTGCATCCTCATCCTTCCTTCTCTACTAGCTTCTATAGGTATCTCTGTCATCAGGGAAACCATGCTCCCAAGAAATATTCCGTCCTAAACCTCTCGTTCGGCCACTGTGTTCAGCGGTCCCGAGGGCATATGTCAGTTCATCCTTCTCTCTATTGGGCCTGAACGCACCAATAGTTTTAGCTTGTAGAGCATAAGATAATCTTTGTGTTGCTCTTTCGAGTTTTGAGCCATGAACCAGCTTCTCGGTCTCTAGGTCCAGTCTTCCTCCATGAGCGAAAAACCAATTCTTCGTGCGTTTGAGCCAATTGAGTGATTCTGGTGTGATACCCTTTGTAACACCCCAGGTGTTTGTCACCAGTAAGCAATGGGTTTAAGATTAAACATGACAGATTAAGTGATGATGGAGATGTCAAGGTCAAACCTTTGGAAATGAGCCCCAACCTAAACTCGTATATTGCACCCTTGCTTTACATGTAGGCCCTTTTCAGGATATATGCTTGGCTAGTGTTATTGGAATATCTTCATGTGTCTCACATCAATATCCATCTATATTGATCACTGGAAAAGTTTCATGAAGTTTGGAATCAAAAAGTCACATGAAATGATAAGTTATATCCTTATTGGAAAGACTTTACTAAGTGCTTCAATTGCACTATTAAGTGAATGGAAATGTAGGTCATAAACCAAACCTTGCAACCTTGCCCAAATGACTCTAATTGAACTCCACAACAAAAGTCATGAAGGGTTCATGTTGAGCCGAGATCAAGAAAATGCATCAATCGGTCAATAACTCTAATTTAAGCTTTATAGTGACGATACTTTGACCTATGTTGACCACCAACTTACAGTGCTTGCATGGAGTTGCACCTTAAATAAAAGTTGAAGATTGAGTAGAGTAGAACAAACTTTGTTTTTGGAGCAAGAGCCAGATCAACTTGGAACTAAGTCAAACAGAGGCTCAAAAATTGAACCAGCGGCTATTTTCAGACTTAGAATTTTTCTAAGTCTGGAATTCATCGTTGTCGCCATTGGCATTCCGCGTTCTCCAAATTTTGCTAAGCAACTTGAGTTGGTCCAAAAATAAAAGTTGGAGATAATTATTTGGAGAAGAGGATACCCAAAGATGGGATCAATTGGACCAAGTTTGACCTCCCAAAATGAACAAAAACCGAGCTTTACTTTGATCGACATTAATTCATTGACAGTGTCAAATTAGGGCCTAATTATCTCTTAATCCTTTGCTCTAATGGCTATGAACCTTTAACGAAATTTGTAGAGCATCGGATGGAGATCAAACTTCGTTAAAGGCCCACCATCAAATTCCCAACCGAACCAGCCCAAAAACGGCTTCCAAGACGCGCTGGATCGCGCTCGCCACCTGCTCGTCAAAATGCCGACGCGTGGCCAGGGCGTGGCAGCCATGCGAGCCGAGCGCCCCCACCTCCTGCCGCGTGCCTTGCCTCCTCCTCGCGTTTTGTGGACGCTGAGCTGCTCCCAGACGCTCCGCGCCCCCCCACTGCTCGCTCTCCTGGCCTCTCTCCTCGCCCTTGCTCGCGTCCGCCATTGATGGCCGAGCAGAGCTCGCCGCCGCAGCCGTTCTCGCCGCTCCCTGCTTTCTCACTCCCCACGAGCACCACCCTCAGCTTCGCCGCTATCTCCTGCATGCCGTGCTCATGCTCGCCGTCCAAAACCACGCTGGGAGCACTGCAGTCGCCGGCCGCCGTCGCTTCCGACCGCCGGTGCTCGTGGCCGGTCCTCCACAGACCGCCTCTCGGCCATCCAAGACCACCAGCGAGTGCGGGAGGACACCCTGGTGCCCCTCCTCCACTTCACCGCCGCCGTTAAGCCTCCTCCGGCCGGATTCCGCGAGCCCCGACGACCTCCCTGTTCAAAATCCCGTCAGGGACCTCGCGCTCAAATTCGACTAAGTAGAGGGGCTTTTCTGCAGAACCATAGACTCAAGTGAATAGTACCTCGAGGACCTATTTGTTTTAAATCGGCTGAAAGTTTAGAAAATCATAGTAATTCATAGGAAATTCGTAAAATAGCAAATGAGGACTTTTTGGAATCCTTGTGAAATTCTCTATGCAATAGATCTATAATATTACATGTTTTACTTTAAAATTTTAGCTGTAAAAATAGATTTATGCCTCTGGGTTTTTAATTCTAGTTGTATTTGTCTTTTTCATAACTGCAGTTGTAGGGCTCCAAATGAAGTGAAATTTTTGTGGCATGCTACTCATGTGATGTTTGATGTGTGGTAAAAATTTCAGGATTTTAGGCTTGATCAATTTAGAGATATGAAAAATAACAAATGACATATGCTGCTTTGCTTCTATTCTGGACAGTTCTGCATGTATGCATTGTTTGGCTCAGTTAAGTTATGAATCATGCCTTGTTGATAATAAATGAGTTGTAGTAATTTTCATAAGCTTTTCAAAAAGCTAAAGAGCACAATTTTTGGTTAAGTATGTGTTTAGCTATAGTTGTTTAAAGTACTGTGGCAGTTTCTGCCCAAACCCAGACAGGGTTGCTTTGTGTGCCATGTGTGACCTTGTTAGTAGCAGAATTAGTTCTAGATGTTTATAGCAAAGTTGTTCAAAATTTGTTAAGCTTTCCAAAAATTCCAGAACCATATTTATTGGACATGTGGAACTCAACTTATAGCTGTTTAAAGTAGCATATCAGTTTCTGTTCATGTTTTGGATATAGATGTCTTCCTTGGTTTAATTGACCTTGTTAACTATGAAATCATCTTAAGATGATAATAATAAAGTTGTAGGTAACTTTATAAGCTTTCCATAAAGTTAAGAATCATGTTTGTCGGAGGTCTAGAACTCCATTTATGCTTCTCTAAAGTTCCTATAAGTTTTCTGTCCATAGCTGTGCCTCTGCTGTTTAGGCTGCTGGTGCAAGTGTTACTTGTGCAACTAGTTTCATGGTGTAAATGATGTTTACTGTAGTTTTGGTAAATACAAAAGTCGTAGATGATTATCTTATCTTGCTTGTGTTAAATTTTCATGATCCTAGGTCTGATAGTTTAGGAGTTGCATGCTTAATAAGTCTACTGTCAGATTTTGATTACATTCTGCGCAGACTTAAAAGATTAGCATGTTTGGTCATGATAACTTGGGAATCATGCTGAGATGATTAAAGATGAAATGTGGATAATTTCCTAAGCTTTCCATAATGTCTTGTTTCATATCATTTGGATTTATAAAACTCCAGATATGATTGATTTATGAAGCCGCTGTTTGCAAGTCTAGAAATTGGCATATTCCGGTTATAGTTGTTGCTTCACCTTGACTTGCTTTGCATGTTGCTAGGTGTGGTTCACGCCCTTAGTAATTAAGTTAAATACACCTGAGGTTTTGTGAGACTTATGTGCCATGTATAATATTCTTTGTTATCTTAGCATGATAGATTGTGTGATGTTAAGTTAAGCATCGCAAAGTACTTAAGTGTGTTAGTGTAAACTATGCTTGTCTTGCTTGCTATTTTGTGATGCGTCTCATGGTGCTATTCTTCATATTTATGCACTTGCATATTGCATCTCATCTAGGTACGCTAGATGCACCACGTGAAGGACGAGATGTTGGAGCCGAACCCGAAGACGGTGTATGGTGGACCTATCCCGAAGGTGGAAGGACTGGACAAGTGCTAGGACGGGAGATGCTCACTTAGCGAGTGTCGTCTACCTAACACTGACTTGTGTCGGATCCCAGGCAAGCCCCGGAGCATTCTAAGACTTCTATGTTTTCAAAATGGTTACTTTGAGTATCTTTATTTATTGATGCATTAAGTGATAGGAATTGGATGCGAACCCTTGTTGCATATATATCTATTCCTTGACCAGTATACGTACCCTGAATCCTATTTAGGTCCAGGAGCGAATCAAAGCTTAGCCATGCTTAGACCGGTAAAAGTCAGGTGATTTCCTATCACCTGCATATTAGAAAAAATGTCTGGTCACGGCTGGCTATAATTGCTATCGTGGAGAATAACCATGTGTTAATAATGAATTGTGACCGGGCGGGAGGTCGATAGAGAAGCAACAAGGCAAGGAGGTCTTGGTTGTGGATCTATCCCCGTCTGTGTCGGTTAAGGACCGATTCGCTGTACGTCCTCATGTCATGTTGAACGCATGCCTATCACTTAGTTGGCCGGATAACTCGTTCCGACCGCGAAGCCGAGTAGCTCAACTCAGGCCGGAAGACCGAGAAGTGAAAGTGCGCACCCTGGCGGTAGTAAGGATGTGCGGGGAGCTATTGGCGTAAGTCCGTGGTGAGATTGACCACCTGGCAGAGTGGACTCCCTGAGGGTGCGGCGCTGCTCGGAGCCGCGATTCCTGAGATGTACCAAAGGTGACCTAAGGCTGCCTTCGCGAGGTATGCCTGGGTTTGTGTTAGGAATACCCCTCCAGCTGGATAGGAATCGATTCGAATCGCCGTCTCTCCCGGATAGTGAGAACTTGACTGAGCAGCGGCAACGTAGATGCACTTAATTGAACTTGATGGTTAAATTGATGAGGATGATACAACATTATACCGGATATGGTTACTAATGTTTGGAGTTAATCAATTGCTTGCTCTAGTACAGGTGCTAATCTAGTGGACAGGTAAATGATGATAAGCTTGATGCTAAGTTTAACTTGGTCACCATATTCATAAGCTCTTTTATGCAACTATGTCAAGCTAGCCCACCTCATAAGCCTTGCATACTCCTTGGTGTCATTTATTTCTGGTTTATGACGGGTAAGTCTAGCTGAGTACCTTCTCGTACTCAGGGTTTATCCCACCATGTTGCAGGTAAAGTTCTCGGCCTGTGATGATGGTGGCTAACCGCCGGTGGCTCGGTGATTCTATAGTTACTTCTCATCTATATGCTTTTGTCGGATGATGTCACTTATGCTAGCAATGTATTTGGAACATATATTAATGTAATCTTTTGAAAGCTATATTGTTTTCACTAATCGGTTTTGAAACCCAAACTTGTACTATTATTTATGAATCCATTTGTAATATTATTTTCCGCTGCAACCCTGCGTATGTGATGTGTATTTGCTTAATCACGCGATCTTGGTTGTGATGTTAATTTACCGAGGTCTTTCGGGACACTCGGCGGACTACCGGGTTTATATGAGTGAAAGTATGTGTGTGTCAACGTGTTAGCGGGGACAGCCGTACTTGATCTTGTATAAATTGGGCGGTTCTGTTACAGCTGGCATCAGAGCAAGATTAAGCATAATACTGTCATGTATATTGTTTTAAAAACAAAGTTTTGGTTTTAAAAAGCCTATTTTAACTAAAACTTTAGCTACAGGCAAATTTGTCAAAACTAATTTGCAAAACTATGCTAGCGACATCCTCCTTTATGCCCAGTTAAGGACTATTAGGTGGCTATCTAAGTACTAACATGGGGGTTTTTACTTTCGTCGTCCATACGGCGTGCTATTGTATGGATGCCATTCGCTTGAATGGTAATGTATGGATCAATTGTCTCTATGTCCAGGTAAGTGTGAGTTGTGAGAGCATGACCGTCCAACTGTCGGTCTAGGGGAAAGTTAGCTGTGGTTACTGGAATATTTACATGTCACCTACATGTATATATGAAGGTACTTAATTGCGGGTATATTTATCGGGTAGCTATGGATACTGAAGTATATATATCTGGGGATGTATATATGGAGAGTATCTTAGTTTACTACTTTCATTGTGTGCTTATTTATCTCTTATGGGGATGGGCTGCAATGAATTTGCCTACAGGTACGCTAACCACGAATGCGTAGATTGAATATAGCTGACGACTAGCTATATATCGAGAGAGTACGTGTTTTGCCGCCGACATAGAACGTGATTGCCACCTTAGGCTGGCAATTTCGTGAGGACGAATAGGACGAGCATGCATCATGATTGTGCTTGTGCATAAATATGCTTCCCTCACCTTGTTCTAATGCTAAGTAACTTGTGATTAATGTGATGTCACTATTTTCCCTGTGTGATTAGTTTTGTCTTGTATGTTTGCTTCCAAAGGAAATAGATGACAAGTTATTATTTGGCAAAAACTCACCCCTTCGAAAACTAAATTACTAAATGTAAGTAAAACTTGTTTTGTAGAGATATCCACCTACTCAGTAAAAAGGGAAATAAAAGATAACAGTGCCTTACCACCATGTTTTGCTTGATATGTGTAGTGGTGTTGTTGTAGGTGACTGCTTGTTATGTACGAGCTTTGTGCTTCGTAATAGCCATTTAAGCTCATTGGATTGAGTGTTTCGAAATGCTCGCTTAAGACCTTAATGTAGGCGTGGATGCTCGTTATCTAGGTAGTGCCATAGTTGTCACCCTTTTTCCCTCGGTAAGCATGTGAGTGTGGAAGAGCGCTATCCTAGAGCAGTGTCCAAGTTTTGGTAATCTTAGGGTTGTCGTCTATAATTAAGTTCTCTCTTAAGAACCTGAGCCTGTACACGTGGTCGCTAGCCTTGAACGTTGTGCTACGAAGACTTTTATCTATGTCTTTGCTTGACCTTAGGCCCAAGCTTAATTCCCTTGAATGCTTGCATGTGTCGTGGTTGTCCCGCTCGTATGGGGGAAGGACCTTGCTCAAAAATCTTTGTCGGACTTCATTGCTCTTTCTCTTAATGATGAGCTAATGCAACGCTAATCGCTATCTGCCCTGGCTTTGGAACCTCTTCCTCATAGATCATGTTGTTGCTTTATCAACTAAATCTCTAGTCAGTGCATTGGCTATGTCCCTCGAATCTCGTTTATTTTGCCTCCAACCCTTTCAAGTCTCTAGATGTTTATCAGTCTTGATCTCATGTTGCTGTTCGGCAAGACCAAATCTCATGTTAATCTTTACCTGGTAATCACCCTGGTGGACACAAGGTGTATATGGAATTTAAGCAAGAGTCTCCTACTTAGTTGCCTTCGGCAATTAGGCTATGTTCTCTTTGCGCTGTGTTTTGATCTTCGGATCGCCTCCTTGTTGATTCCTAACCTTGTGACTATCCTTGTTTGCTATCCCTCTTTTGCACAATACTTGTTCTTACAATCTAATTGGTGCCACTGGAAATTTCACTTTGGTTGTTTGTCCAGTAATGGTGCCACGATTAGTGATCTACGGTGCCGCGACGGAACCTAGGGCCTCCTTGTGGGCGGCCGACGCATGGTTGTGCTGCTGGGTGCGCGCTGGTATCGAGGTTTCTAGTCATGGTCCATTATAGAACTGCATCGATGTGTTATTTTCACGTGAGCTCTTCCTTGGTTATCTCTCTATATCTTATCGAAGATCCATATATCAGACCAAAAGTAGTAGAGCTTCCTTTTGAAGTCACAAAAAGGATACCCTTTGAAGAACTGGTCACTGACATAAACATTAACAGACTACAAGAGGTGGTAGACAAGTGACTCTACTTGATGGTCCCTGTAATGACGTCCGTCACCTAGTGAACAACTTATGTCATCCCCGTTGGATCAAAAATGGCACATAACACTTAATGTTGGACAAGTTGTTAGTCAGATAAGAATTTAACGTCACATTATGATTATGACCTGGCTATCCAAGTCTTGATCATTATGTGCATGCGGATCGCACAGTCGAGATCAATCATCTCTAGTGTGACCCCTTGTCTGCTGACTTCGATGGCGACCGTCTGTTTGTGCCTCGATTGCAATTATTGTTGTGGTCAAGAGTAAGAAATTGGAACTTTGAGTGTTGAGAGACAACTGATTAGTTACTAGTCGGAAGCTTAACCTCCAGCTAGGTGACAACTTTTGCTAATTATGAAGGCTATGTCTCGCAGAGCAATGTAAGCAACGAAACAACAAGTCATTTGGCAATGCAACTACTGCCTTGTTTTCCAAAACCTGCGCTATCAAGTCAATTCCATCTTGGACAATTGCACAGATAATACAAGACATTGTATCGGCTATGTAGGAGCTAGCGAAAGCACGTCCCTAGTTTCAGTCAGCATCTTTGTGCCCCAAGGTGCCACTAACACAAGTGTTCGGACTCTATTGGATGAAGTGCCAAAGGATATATAGGAATGGTTCCTTATCTCTATAGGACAGTCCCTTCATGAAGAGGATGCTTTGTGTCCTAAAAACATAGTCACGAGTCCAATGCTTGTGCATCATCAAGTTAGTGTCTAACTCAAACGAATTAAGTTGTTTCCTGAGGACCACATATGGAAAACCTTAGTCTATATCCTCAGAGAAAAGAGCTGTTGCTGCTACACAAAGAGATCAAGAGTATCGAACACACACCACAACGTGTGAAGCAAAGAAAGAGAAGCACGAGAAATCTGTCCAGATTTTAGAGTACCAAAACCGAACATCTTCAAGCCAACGATTAGTGACCCGAACATTATTGGAATGACCTCAAACTTTGGTGACCTCATTCCTCACTTAGGATAAGTCAATGCCTTGAGTTGTGTGAGTATTGGTTGAGTAAAACATCGGATTTAAGAGATATCTTGTCGGCTCGCTTTGCTGCCAATTCAGAACAGAGCAGTTTTGGTAGATGAATTGTTTGGATGGTCAAACGGTGTCCGGTTGAGTTGAATTTTGGTGAGTAGTTAGAAGACCCATGGATCTACATGCCCACCAAAATTTGTGCATATTGGAGCAGTAGTTTGTGAGATATGAATAGAAAACAAAAGGGTACAGAATCTGCAATTTTGCTGTGACTGCGATCATCCTTTGCATTAGACGGTTGTGTTTGTAATTCATGCCAAGAAATTACAACTTATAGGTGTATTGCTGTTAGACAACCCTCCATAACCTTGAGAAGATTAATTGCACCCCTATGTGCCTTGCTTTTGCCCTCTTAGATCAGCAATGCGTGAGCAGTCAAGGTGTTCTAGAAGTCAAATTGTGCCCTTGCAATTCAAAAGTAATTGGAAAGGTGTCAAACCATAGATTTTTGGATTATGGTTTTTGAGATATTAACTGGCCTAAGAATGGAAGCCACGACGTCAAATATAGTTTAAGAGAGCTGGTTTTGCTACGATGAAAGTCAACCCAACTTGCTGTGCAACTGCACCACAAAGGCAAATTGTACTTAACCTGCTTGGTAGTGAACTAGTCCCTAGTTAGTGATTACTTGCAACTTGTGTTGCCCTCCAAGCCTCGCTAACATCCTTCTGCGTCAATGGTTCTCCAATGATGACATGCCTAAGGTGTCTTCCATGTGTTTTACCCAAGGGGTTGCCTCAGATACAACTCAGATAACTGTTGCTGCTTGGCTACGAGAATTCCTTTAAACAATGGTCGTCGTAAACACTGAGTCAACAGAGTCAGCTATCACATTCACCACTCACTCAATAGACTCAGGTAATACAGTATTGTTATCAGAGAAAGAGCACTGCACACATGGAACATTATGTAGTTTTCCATCAGTTGACATATGAGTGATTGCACCGCTACAACCAGTTTGGATATTGGTTAACTAGCTTCTCATACCCTCAAAGGATGTTACCCCATCTATGATCACATCCTTATGAGAAGTTGTGCTCAAGCCACTTTAGTAGAGAACTGCTTTTCAGACCTTAGGAGCCAATATAACCCCGTTGTAAGGAATATACGTCAACCGACTGCGATCTAGTGCAAAGTCCATCTGTCTATGTTATATCCACTAGGGAAGTAGATGTTACAAGTATTTAGTCTACGCTTGTATCACTCTCCGTATACCAAGAACAAAGTACGGTGCTATCTTGGATTCCTCCCAATGTAACAATGCTTTATGAAAGTCAATGAACGAAATGCTTTTGACAAAAGTTTACTACAAAGAACAAGTATAGTAAGTTGTCCTGACCAATTTGGTCCATCTGATGGTTGAAGCTATGTAGCCTAAAGCTATCGCTGATATTGGAAACTGGTAATGTGTCTCTCTTCCATAAAAGTCTTTCGTCCTGAATCTCGGGACGCGATTCTTTTAAGGGGGGAGGGCTGTAACACCCCAGGTGTTTGTCACCAGTAAGCAATGGGTTTAAGATTAAACATGACAGATTAAGTGATGATGGAGATGTCAAGGTCAAACCTTTGGAAATGAGCCCCAACCTAAACTCGTATATTGCACCCTTGCTTTACATGTAGGCCCTTTTCAGGATATATGCTTGGCTAGTGTTATTGGAATATCTTCATGTGTCTCACATCAATATCCATCTATATTGATCACTGGAAAAGTTTCATGAAGTTTGGAATCAAAAAGTCACATGAAATGATAAGTTATATCCTTATTGGAAAGACTTTACTAAGTGCTTCAATTGCACTATTAAGTGAATGGAAATGTAGGTCATAAACCAAACCTTGCAACCTTGCCCAAATGACTCTAATTGAACTCCACAACAAAAGTCATGAAGGGTTCATGTTGAGCCGAGATCAAGAAAATGCATCAATCGGTCAATAACTCTAATTTAAGCTTTATAGTGACGATACTTTGACCTATGTTGACCACCAACTTACAGTGCTTGCATGGAGTTGCACCTTAAATAAAAGTTGAAGATTGAGTAGAGTAGAACAAACTTTGTTTTTGGAGCAAGAGCCAGATCAACTTGGAACTAAGTCAAACAGAGGCTCAAAAATTGAACCAGCGGCTATTTTCAGACTTAGAATTTTTCTAAGTCTGGAATTCATCGTTGTCGCCATTGGCATTCCGCGTTCTCCAAATTTTGCTAAGCAACTTGAGTTGGTCCAAAAATAAAAGTTGGAGATAATTATTTGGAGAAGAGGATACCCAAAGATGGGATCAATTGGACCAAGTTTGACCTCCCAAAATGAACAAAAACCGAGCTTTACTTTGATCGACATTAATTCATTGACAGTGTCAAATTAGGGCCTAATTATCTCTTAATCCTTTGCTCTAATGGCTATGAACCTTTAACGAAATTTGTAGAGCATCGGATGGAGATCAAACTTCGTTAAAGGCCCACCATCAAATTCCCAACCGAACCAGCCCAAAAACGGCTTCCAAGACGCGCTGGATCGCGCTCGCCACCTGCTCGTCAAAATGCCGACGCGTGGCCAGGGCGTGGCAGCCATGCGAGCCGAGCGCCCCCACCTCCTGCCGTGTGCCTTGCCTCCTCCTCACGTTTTGTGGACGCTGAGCTGCTCCCAGACGCTCCGCGCCCCCCACTGCTCGCTCTCCTGGCCTCTCTCCTCGCCCTTGCTCGCGTCCGCCATTGATGGCCGAGCAGAGCTCGCCGCCGCAGCCGTTCTCGCCGCTCCCTGCTTTCTCACTCCCCACGAGCACCACCCTCAGCTTCGCCGCTATCTCCTGCATGCCGTGCTCATGCTCGCCGTCCAAAACCACGCTGGGAGCACTGCAGTCGCCGGCCGCCGTCGCTTCCGACCGCCGGTGCTCGTGGCCGGTCCTCCACAGACCGCCTCTCGGCCATCCAAGACCACCAGCGAGTGCGGGAGGACACCCTGGTGCCCCTCCTCCACTTCACCGCCGCCGTTAAGCCTCCTCCGGCCGGATTCCGCGAGCCCCGACGACCTCCCTGTTCAAAATCCCGTCAGGGACCTCGCGCTCAAATTCGACTAAGTAGAGGGGCTTTTCTGCAGAACCATAGACTCAAGTGAATAGTACCTCGAGGACCTATTTGTTTTAAATCGGCTGAAAGTTTAGAAAATCATAGTAATTCATAGGAAATTCGTAAAATAGCAAATGAGGACTTTTTGGAATCCTTGTGAAATTCTCTATGCAATAGATCTATAATATTACATGTTTTACTTTAAAATTTTAGCTGTAAAAATAGATTTATGCCTCTGGGTTTTTAATTCTAGTTGTATTTGTCTTTTTCATAACTGCAGTTGTAGGGCTCCAAATGAAGTGAAATTTTTGTGGCATGCTACTCATGTGATGTTTGATGTGTGGTAAAAATTTCAGGATTTTAGGCTTGATCAATTTAGAGATATGAAAAATAACAAATGACATATGCTGCTTTGCTTCTATTCTGGACAGTTCTGCATGTATGCATTGTTTGGCTCAGTTAAGTTATGAATCATGCCTTGTTGATAATAAATGAGTTGTAGTAATTTTCATAAGCTTTTCAAAAAGCTAAAGAGCACAATTTTTGGTTAAGTATGTGTTTAGCTATAGTTGTTTAAAGTACTGTGGCAGTTTCTGCCCAAACCCAGACAGGGTTGCTTTGTGTGCCATGTGTGACCTTGTTAGTAGCAGAATTAGTTCTAGATGTTTATAGCAAAGTTGTTCAAAATTTGTTAAGCTTTCCAAAAATTCCAGAACCATATTTATTGGACATGTGGAACTCAACTTATAGCTGTTTAAAGTAGCATATCAGTTTCTGTTCATGTTTTGGATATAGATGTCTTCCTTGGTTTAATTGACCTTGTTAACTATGAAATCATCTTAAGATGATAATAATAAAGTTGTAGGTAACTTTATAAGCTTTCCATAAAGTTAAGAATCATGTTTGTCGGAGGTCTAGAACTCCATTTATGCTTCTCTAAAGTTCCTATAAGTTTTCTGTCCATAGCTGTGCCTCTGCTGTTTAGGCTGCTGGTGCAAGTGTTACTTGTGCAACTAGTTTCATGGTGTAAATGATGTTTACTGTAGTTTTGGTAAATACAAAAGTCGTAGATGATTATCTTATCTTGCTTGTGTTAAATTTTCATGATCCTAGGTCTGATAGTTTAGGAGTTGCATGCTTAATAAGTCTACTGTCAGATTTTGATTACATTCTGCGCAGACTTAAAAGATTAGCATGTTTGGTCATGATAACTTGGGAATCATGCTGAGATGATTAAAGATGAAATGTGGATAATTTCCTAAGCTTTCCATAATGTCTTGTTTCATATCATTTGGATTTATAAAACTCCAGATATGATTGATTTATGAAGCCGCTGTTTGCAAGTCTAGAAATTGGCATATTCCGGTTATAGTTGTTGCTTCACCTTGACTTGCTTTGCATGTTGCTAGGTGTGGTTCACGCCCTTAGTAATTAAGTTAAATACACCTGAGGTTTTGTGAGACTTATGTGCCATGTATAATATTCTTTGTTATCTTAGCATGATAGATTGTGTGATGTTAAGTTAAGCATCGCAAAGTACTTAAGTGTGTTAGTGTAAACTATGCTTGTCTTGCTTGCTATTTTGTGATGCGTCTCATGGTGCTATTCTTCATATTTATGCACTTGCATATTGCATCTCATCTAGGTACGCTAGATGCACCACGTGAAGGACGAGATGTTGGAGCCGAACCCGAAGACGGTGTATGGTGGACCTATCCCGAAGGTGGAAGGACTGGACAAGTGCTAGGACGGGAGATGCTCACTTAGCGAGTGTCGTCTACCTAACACTGACTTGTGTCGGATCCCAGGCAAGCCCCGGAGCATTCTAAGACTTCTATGTTTTCAAAATGGTTACTTTGAGTATCTTTATTTATTGATGCATTAAGTGATAGGAATTGGATGCGAACCCTTGTTGCATATATATCTATTCCTTGACCAGTATACGTACCCTGAATCCTATTTAGGTCCAGGAGCGAATCAAAGCTTAGCCATGCTTAGACCGGTAAAAGTCAGGTGATTTCCTATCACCTGCATATTAGAAAAAATGTCTGGTCACGGCTGGCTATAATTGCTATCGTGGAGAATAACCATGTGTTAATAATGAATTGTGACCGGGCGGGAGGTCGATAGAGAAGCAACAAGGCAAGGAGGTCTTGGTTGTGGATCTATCCCCGTCTGTGTCGGTTAAGGACCGATTCGCTGTACGTCCTCATGTCATGTTGAACGCATGCCTATCACTTAGTTGGCCGGATAACTCGTTCCGACCGCGAAGCCGAGTAGCTCAACTCAGGCCGGAAGACCGAGAAGTGAAAGTGCGCACCCTGGCGGTAGTAAGGATGTGCGGGGAGCTATTGGCGTAAGTCCGTGGTGAGATTGACCACCTGGCAGAGTGGACTCCCTGAGGGTGCGGCGCTGCTCGGAGCCGCGATTCCTGAGATGTACCAAAGGTGACCTAAGGCTGCCTTCGCGAGGTATGCCTGGGTTTGTGTTAGGAATACCCCTCCAGCTGGATAGGAATCGATTCGAATCGCCGTCTCTCCCGGATAGTGAGAACTTGACTGAGCAGCGGCAACGTAGATGCACTTAATTGAACTTGATGGTTAAATTGATGAGGATGATACAACATTATACCGGATATGGTTACTAATGTTTGGAGTTAATCAATTGCTTGCTCTAGTACAGGTGCTAATCTAGTGGACAGGTAAATGATGATAAGCTTGATGCTAAGTTTAACTTGGTCACCATATTCATAAGCTCTTTTATGCAACTATGTCAAGCTAGCCCACCTCATAAGCCTTGCATACTCCTTGGTGTCATTTATTTCTGGTTTATGACGGGTAAGTCTAGCTGAGTACCTTCTCGTACTCAGGGTTTATCCCACCATGTTGCAGGTAAAGTTCTCGGCCTGTGATGATGGTGGCTAACCGCCGGTGGCTCGGTGATTCTATAGTTACTTCTCATCTATATGCTTTTGTCGGATGATGTCACTTATGCTAGCAATGTATTTGGAACATATATTAATGTAATCTTTTGAAAGCTATATTGTTTTCACTAATCGGTTTTGAAACCCAAACTTGTACTATTATTTATGAATCCATTTGTAATATTATTTTCCGCTGCAACCCTGCGTATGTGATGTGTATTTGCTTAATCACGCGATCTTGGTTGTGATGTTAATTTACCGAGGTCTTTCGGGACACTCGGCGGACTACCGGGTTTATATGAGTGAAAGTATGTGTGTGTCAACGTGTTAGCGGGGACAGCCGTACTTGATCTTGTATAAATTGGGCGGTTCTGTTACACCCTTGGCAAGAATGTCCACTTCCATTTTTCCCACTTGGGAATGGCAGTCGCATAGCCACCGGATCCCATGTCATGGTGGTATACCTTCTATTGGGCATTCTTTTGGTTCCTTCTCACCCGTTCCTCACCCTCTTCCGATGTCTTGTACTATACAAAATCATTCCAGTAGGGCCTTAACTTCACGAGCGGGCCACTAGTATTGAAATTGGGCGTTACGTTCTTCTTGATGTATTTCGTGTATAGGGATTTCTTCCAAGTCTGAAATTGTGTGGCCATCTTCTTCATAGCCCAATTTCGAACTAGTTCCTTCAATTCATCATCGTTGATAGCATCATAATCATCCGCTTGCAACGTGAAATGTTGAAGAATATCATCCCAAATTAAATTCTTATCAAGATCAGAGACAAAACTAACATGAGGCTCGTTGATCTTTTGCTTCCATTCACGGGCACTGATCGGAAGTCTGTCCCTTACAAGGCACCCACAGTGTTGCACGAATTTCCTTGCGTGTGGACCAAGTGGTTCGCCTGTCTCGATATTGAATTCTAATATTATGTAGCGCCCCTCCAATGGCTTTTTCGGGCCTCGAATTTTTTTGCTTTTCGCCGTTGTTGTCGTCGATCCAGAGGGCTACGTATAATAGATGATAGATATTCAAATATATAAATATATATACCTAGCCTGTATTTTCTTGCACAATATTTTCTTGGTTATCTTCAAGAGCCAGGTATTGACTCCCGTCATCTACATCCTGCTGGTCACCATCGGCAAATTGAGTGCCGGTGTTGATAATATTCATCATTTCTTCATCCATGTTGTCTCTTGGGGTAGCCATCTAGCTTTTACACCACCAGATATATCTATAAAAAATAAAAACTATATCTATAAAATGAACTCCTGTAAGATGTGCCACCTCAAGGATAGTAACATTTGTAAAAATCATTTCTGTATCTGTACTAGTGATAGAATCTAGCATAAGCCTTATTTAAGTGCCTAGCTTGTTTGAAGGGGAAATCTTAACTGACAAAGTTTAAAGGTTTCCAGAGCGTTTAACACTACTCTGCTTGCCGAGAAAGTTGCTAGTGTTGTGTCGTTGGCATTTTTCATGGCCGTGGCCATGGTCATTGTGTTCTCGTCTTTTACTACGGCAGGTAAGTAATTCACATGATATTTCCACAAATTAACAGAAGAATGGGAGTGTACACACATAACAATCGATTATCATTTATATTTATATATATACTACGTTTGGGTACGGTGATTGATAGACTACTACAATGATATTAGGACGTGTGAATAAATAACCATCTGTACTAGTTGACCTTGATTACGTGATCATCTCAGCGAGCATTTCTCCACCGGACGGCACCGTACTTGGCTATGGAAGAGCTCTGATTCTACGAGGAAGGGAACATGGTCTTCCACGACTGTTGCTGCTCTCCCTCATAGAATCAAAGCTCCTCCTTGACATCCATTACCGCTCGGCAGAGAACATGCTCGCCGAGCTGAACACGGTCCATAAGTTCAACTAGTATGGATTTTCTACAATTTTCTAACTAGTCGTCATAAGCTACCGCGCAAAAAGGAGGAAACGATGAGACACCGGGCGCGCCCGTGCTCCACTGAGCTCGATGGCTCAGCGCAAAATTGCATTACAAGATTGCTGGCATGAGGGCTCAGCACACGCATCCATCCGATTACAAAAGGTTGGAGCAATTAATCCATCATAAACGGATTATATATGGTTTCGGCGGCGGCTCACATCCAAGGTGTCAAACGCGAGGTCCAGCTCCTGCAGCCAAAAAAACATGTTAGAGACTTAGACTTTACTAAAAAAAATGTTACAGAAGTATGCACCAAATTGATGAGCCAAATTGATACTAATGGGAATCAACAGACTATTGTTTATAACAGCAAAATGTACAAAACAAATGCAAAAGTAAGCATCTCACTATATCTTCAAAAATGCTCTGACCTTGGTGCCCACCAGAGAAGACGCTTACCGCGAACGGGGATGCAGCCGCTTCGAGCCGGAGTGGATTGTTCGCCCGATTACCGACCCCGACGAGCCGGAGTGGATTGTTCCGGGGAACGAGTCGGAGCCGAGGCCGCGCGACGGCTATGTGGTGAGCTTCGTCGTCTTCCACGAGCGAGGCTTCGGGTCGCCGGTGGACAACTTCATGCGGGCGCTCCCGCATTACTATGGCGTGGAGCTGCACAATTTCAGCCCCAACTCCATCGCGCAGGCGGCCATCTTTGTCGCCGTCTGTGAGGGGTACCTGGGGATCACTCCCCACTGGGAGTTGTGGCTCCACTTGTTCCGAGCGACGTTCACCACCAAGCCGGGGGGAACGAGGGGGGCTCGGAAGGCGCAGAGGGCCGGCGGCTGCACCCTTCACGTGCGCCAAGATCGGCAGTCCCTCTACATCCCGGCCTAGCTGTCAACGTCCAACCGTCGTTGGTATGACGGCTGGTTCTACCTCCGCAACGACGGCGGAGGACTTCCCCCTTATACCGGGCGGGTTGTAGAGAGTCAACCAGAGAAGTGGGGGTACGGCGTCATCAAGGTGGATCAGCCTAGGCTGGAACCGCTCTTGAGGGCCTTGGGGAAGCTGCGTGACCACGGCCTTTTGGCGGCCGTGGTCGTGGCGGCTTTTCACCACCGGAGGGTGTTGCCGCTGATGGCCCGGCGGCGGCGGCTGTTCGAGATGACCCCGGGCGATTCGATCGTCGGTGTCAAGATGTCCGCCTTCGCCCTTACCGACGACGAGACCCTGCGTCGGGTGAGAGAAGCGGTGGACGGGAAGCCGAAGATCGACGATTTGATGCCGTTCCCGATGCGCCCGTCGCGGGGGTATGTCTCGCTGGTAAGTTGGGTGTTGTCGAGGCTTTCGCGGCCTTCTTGTTTTTCGCCTTTTTTTTTGTCTGTTGTCTTACTTCGTCGTTCTCGCAGGGGATAAGAGACGTGCGAGGCTCCCCGCCGCCCGTTCCCGAGGACGCCCGGCGGCGATCCGTGAACAGGGCGCGTGCCGAGGAGGAGAAGAAGAAGAAGGATGCCGAGGTGGCGAAGCGCACGAAGAAGATCCTCACGCGCGAAAAGCTGGACGCCCGTCGCCGGCGCCAGGGGCTCGACGGTCTCCCTTTGGAGCCGTCCCCCTCGTCATCGGTGTCGGATTCTTCGAGCGACGGCGGCGGGCGCGAGGTGGAGACGGCCTGCCTGGAACACCTCCCTGACATCAGGGAGATGGTTCCCGGGGCGCCGGCAAGGAGCCTGACGCCCCTAGGAGGAGGAGAAGGTGTCCCGAGGCCAGTGGCGGCCCGTCCCGGGGCCGAGGCCGACACACCCGAGGCGCGGGTGTCGGAGGAGCGTGCCGTCAGCCCGATGGGTTCGACGGTGGAGGTGGAGCGGGTGACGGTGGGGGCGACCCCATTATCTCCGCGAAGGGTCGAGGAGGTGCCGGGGTCCGACGGAGGCCAGCTGGCACTGGTGGGCACCGAGGCCGCGCTGCTGCCACCACCGCCGCCGTTGCAGAGGAGGCAGGCGGTGTCGAAGCGGCTGCATCCCCGTTCGCGATAAGCGTCTTCAAAAATGCAGTTTTGGAGCTCTAAATAAATCTACACAAAAATAACAGGAACATACACTATTCATTCATCTCTGAAAATTGAAAATTCATTTTCAAACCGCTGAGTCACTGACAGCGGGGTCTGACCTATCATCCCCTACCTCCCGCGTTTGACCACGGCGACTACGCGCTGACCGGCGATTTCTCGCCGCCGGTGAGACCAACGGCGATGGTGAAGACACCAACACGTTCACCAAGACTAGGCGCACCTACTGATGTCCCTACTTGCACCGATTACGACTCCATACTAGCTCAACGCCGGCCATGGCGGACACAGCTAAGCGGCTGCACTATGCCGGCGAAACAAGGCTGGTAGAGTTCAAATAGAGCACTTGGAAAGGATCAGCAGCTCACCCCAAACGCGATGGAGCAAAGAGCAAGGTCGGAGGATCAACGGAGATGCTGGTCGAGGGTCACAGCGGCCACGGCGGTGCGAGCAACGGTGACGGCGGTGCTCTGATGGCTGCGGTGGACAAAAGGAGCAATCAACCAGTCATAGAGCATCACGGAAACAAGGCAAAGCTAGAGGTACACTAAGCAAGAGCAACGGCTCACCGGAGAGCGCTGGCCACGACGGTGCAAGCACGACGGTGAGGTTGCCGGCCACGGGGAAGAAAGGCAAAGAACGGCGGTTCTCGGTGCAATCAAGCAACAAGGGCTGAAGGACTGGTTGTGCAAGGAACTAGTGAAGCTGTGGCAAGCTTAGCTGAGGCTGGTTTGCACAGAGGAGGCGAGGCGAACTCGACGGAGCTATGGCGGCGGCGTCGAGAAAACAGAGGAAAGAAAACGGCGAAGAACGACGACGGCAAAGGCCTTATAGCGTAGCTTAGAAGCACAAGGAAGCCACGCAGGAGCCTTCTCCGCACCAGCGCGATGCCAAAGACGGCCACACGCACGCCTGGAACCGAGAAGGTCACCGACGATGAGATGGCCTTGGTGGCTACTGTTCCCCATATTTACAGAATTGCCATTCATTTTAAAATCCAAATTACTTCCAAATTTATGTAACAGCTCAAAAATCTCCAAAAACAAAAGTTGCCCAAAATTCAAAGTTCTACAACTTTGCTTTTATAACCACCCCCTAATTCGGTCTACATTTTGAAATGAAATTTTGAATTCAAATAGGGGACATTTAAAGAATTTCGCCTTTTCAAATTACTTCAAATTTTTCATAACAACTTTGAAAACTCCAAAAACAAACTTTGTATAACTTGACAAGCTCTACACTTTTGCTTTTAGACTCAACCCCAAAATGTGCTTAGATTTTGAAATGGGTTTTCAGGGTAGGATTTAAATATTGAAAATCAGGGTTTTCTTGAAAATTCAAATCCAAACAAAACTTTGAACTTGATTCAAACAATACAATTCAACACATACAACATAAAGGTAAGCTTGTTTTAGTGTATGCATATCAAAATTTTCACTAACACATGAATGATGTGCTATGCATATGATGACATCGCAGGTTTTAGTATTTAAAACACTCGAGGTGTTACAATTCTTCCCCCGAGATTCAAAGTCATAGGGTAAGTAATGGAAAAGGAAATGTGTCAGTCCAAAATCATCCAAAACCTATCCATAAAACAGTTGGGGTTCCTTTACAAAACATAATTTGTAATGACCGAGCTCAACTAACATTACTCTATATTGACGCAAGAAACTTCGGAAATTTTTTCTAACAAGTAATCTTCGGATTCCCAAGTAGCTTCTTCTTCGAAATGTTGATTCCATTGTATCTTGTAGAACTTGATTGTCCTCCTTCGAGTGACACGGCTGATCCAGAACTCGGATAGGATATTCGGAATAGGTCAAATCAGGTTCAAGTTCCACTCCTTCAACCTCCACATTCTGCTCAGGCACTCGGAGACACTTCTTCAATTGAGAAACATGGAACACATCATGTACATCTAAGAGATGTTCTGGTAATTTCAAGCGATATGCCACCTTCCCATACCTCTCTAAAATTTGAAATGGTCTAATATATCGAGGTGCCAACTTGCCTTTAACACCAAAACGGGTAACTCCCTTCATTGGTGATACCTTCAGATATACAAAATCTCCTTTGTTAAACACCAAAGGTCTACGTCGTTTATCTGCATAACTCTTTTGTCGAGACTGAGCTATCTTCAAATTACTTTGTATTTGCTTAACCTTGTCTTCTGTTTCTTTCACGAGGTCAACTCCAAAGAATCTTCTTTCCCCGAGTTCAGACCAACTCAATGATGTTCTGCATCTACGATCATAAAGTGCTTCAAACAGAGCCATTCTAATGCTCTCTTGATAACTATTGTTGTATGAGAACTCAGCCAAAGGCAGACATTCATCCCAGTTCTTGGAATAGTTAAGGACACAACACCTTAACATATCTTCAAGTACTTGATTAACACTTTCAGTCTAACCATCAGTCTGTGGATGATAAGCTGTACTATACAGGAGTTTGGTACCTAATGAAGCATGCAAGTGTTTCCAAAAGCTAGAGACAAACTGTGTACCCCTATCTGACACTATGGTCTTTGGTACCCCATGTAGACTCACAATTCTGTCTAGATACACCTTGGCATATCGGATAGTGTGATATGTACTCTGGACCGGAAGAAAATGTGCTGACTTGGTTAGTCGATCTACAATAACCCATTTTGAGTCAAAGCCTTTTGATGTCTTGGGTAGACCAACAATAAAGTCCATACTAATATCCTCCCACTTCCACGCTAAAATAGGTAATGGCTATAACTCTCCAGCAGACCTCAAATGTATAGCTTTCACCTTTTGACAAGTATCACATTTTGCTATATACCGGGCAATTTCTATCTTCATTTTGGTCCACCAAAATCTCTGTTTCAAGTCATGGTATATCTTATTACTTCCTGGATGAATAGATAACCTAGTAGCATGTGCCTCTTCAAGAATTAACTGTCGCAACTCCGGAACCTTTGGTACCACTAAGCGATTCTTGAACCATAACACACCTTCATCATTTACTTTGAAGCATTTCGCTTTCCCATTCTTGATTCTTTCTTTGATATGGGCTATACCCTTGTTTTCTTTCTGAGCAGCAATAATCTGGTCTCAAATAGTGGCTTCTACAATTATGTTGGTCAAACTACCTTGTTGAATTATGATGAGGACATCGCCATGCTGGACACACCGACGCCATGGTCTTCCCCAAGTTGCAATTCGTTTCCAACTCAGCTGCCACGTCACCCTCGGATTCAGCAGACACGTCGTCACTGTTTCGGTCATAACTTCCTCATACGACGTCGAAACGGGCCGTTCTTGGATGCGTTGGAAAGGGGACGACGACGCCGTCGTTTTGGATCTGGTCCCAGCTCCAGAAGGTCCGTGGATCATTCTGTGTGACCACGACAAGGTGCTGCGTCACCTGTTTGGGCCAACTTGGCCATGTATCGTGTCGGGCCTTAAGCCCAAGTTGTGGGCGCCCAACCCCTGGCCGTCCCCAACCCTAGGTCGAGTCTTAGACTATAAACACAGCCGCCGCCGCTGCTACACAATTGGGTTTTGTTTAGAGTTTAGTTTTCCATCGAGAAACTGAATCGTTCATTGTAACTGTGGTGACAAATCCTTTTACAGTGATCCAGGGCCCCCGTTCTTGATCTCCTCCACTGTGTCGATTAGTCCTTTGGAACCGAGTTCTTGAACTCTCTATTGATATTCGCGTCATTCATATTTGCAATTTCAGATTGCGTGTTTTACCTTCTTGCTTGTGCTCTTCGATTCGCTTGCAGGAAAAGCCTTCTTGGCGAGGTCAATCAAGTTGTGCTTGGTTGATAACCAACGGAGCGGTGGTGTAACAGTTGCAGGGTTCGAATCGTGTCTGATTTGAAGCCGGATCGCCAACGTCGAGATCTCCACAAATCGAACTTACCGGCTACCTCTCGGAAGATCGGGCCTGTACTTATCAAATTACCTCTATACTCAACTTTTCCATCTCTTGGCATAAAGTCAAACCCATTGTTCTTACTGCCAGACAATTGCAATAACTTTTGTGACTAAGGGCATCTACAACCACATTTGCTTTACCAAGGTGATAATGTACCTCCAAGTCATAATCTTTAATCAGTTTTAACCATCTTCTTTGTCGCATGTTCAAATCTGATTGAGTAAAGATATACTTTAAACTCTTGTGGTCGGTATAAATATGGCACGTATTACCAAGCAGGTAATGCCGCCAAATCTTTAGAGCATGGACAACTGCTGCTAACTCTAGATCATGAGTGGGATAGTGCTCTTCATGTTGCTTAAGTTGTCTGGAAGCATAGGCAATGACTTGGCCTTCTTGCATCAATACACATCCAATACCAATACCCGAAGCATCACAATAAACATCAAATGACTTCTCGATATCAGGTTGGGCTAATACTGGTGCAGTGGTTAACAGTCTCTTCAAAGTCTGGAAAGCCTCTTCACAATCGGATGACCAGACAAACTTGACCTGGTTCTTCAACAACTCAGTGATGGACTTGGATACTCTAGAGAAATCTAGAATAAAACGACGGTAATACCCCGCTAGTCCCAGAAAACTCCAAACTTGATGAAAAGTGGTTGGCGGTTTCCAATCTAGCACATCCTTAACTTTGTTTGGATCCATAGCAACTCCTTCAGCTGATAAGACATGTCTAAGAAACTGTACATCCTTAAGCCAAAAGTCACACTTACTAAACTTGGCATATAGTTGATGTTCTCTCAAATGGGTCAGGACAATTCTGAGATGTTCCGCATGTTCCTTCTTATTCTTGGAATAAACTAGGATGTCGTCAATAAACACCACTACAAACTTGTCTAGCTCGGGCATGAATACTGAATTCATCAGATACATGAAATGAGCTGGAACATTTGTCAAACCAAAAGACATTACCAAGTATTCATATAATCCATATCTTGTGGTAAATGTAGTTTTAGGAATATCTTCAGGCTTAATCTTGATTTGGTGGTAGCCAGACCTCAAATCAATCTTGGAGAAAACTTTGGCTCCAGCTAGTTGATCAAAAAGCAAGTCTATCTGAGGTAAGGGATACTTATTCTTAATGGTCACTTCATTCAACAGACGATAGTCAACACACAACCTCAGAGTCTCATCTTTCTTTTTCACAAAAATTGCAGTACATCCCCAAGGTGATGAACTAGGTTGGATAAATCCTTTCTCAATCAACTCTTGCAACTGAGTCTTCAACTCGGCTAATTCCTTGGGAGGCATCCTATAAGCTCTTCGAGAGATCGGAGCTGTTCTAGGTTTCAACTCTATGTTAAACTAAACATCCCTATCTGGTGGTAGACCGGGTAAATCTTCAGGGAAAATATCAGGAAATTCACAAACAACCGGGATATCCCTAATCTCCTTGACAGAAGTTGCACAAACTCTTTCCACTGATCTCCTTAAGGTTGGAAGTTGGATAAGAAGTGGAGAATTCTTATCTAGCAAACTCACCCTTATTGTTCTATTCAAAGCATCTATAACAGCCTTATGCTGATACATCCAATTCATTCCCAAGATCACATCTATATCCTGATCCTTGAGAATAATCATGGTAGTGGGAAAAATATACCCACCCAGGTTTATGGGTACCTGGTATACCATTTCCTTAGTACACAGACGTCCCCCGGGCGACTATATAAAGAAATTTTCCTTTGTTTCCCCAATTGGAATTTCATGCTTTACGACAAAGGTTCTATTGATGAATGAATGAGATGCACCAGAATAAAAAAGCATAACAGCAGGGTGATTGGCGACAGGAAACATACCCATCATCACTGGCTCTCCTTCCGGAATTTCCCCAGCTTGAATATAAAACACCCGTCCTGTCTTTCTTTCATCTTTGCCCTTCTGAGCATTCTGATTATTGTTTTTGTTCTATGCTTGACCCTGTTGTTGATTGACAGGGGCCTTCTAAGAATTGGAATTATACTATTTGGGATACGGACATTCCCTGGAGAAATGACCGGACCTTCCACAATTGTAACATGGATAATTGTGACCCTGGGATGTTGGAGCATTGACACCAGGAGCATTGGTCTGTTGTGGATTCTGGTAAGTTGTGGTAGGACGGACATTTGATTGTTGCCCGGCTTGGAACTACGACAGACGATAAGGAGGACGATAATGGTTGACTGGGTGATAAATTATCTTTTGCCTCTTTTGATTTCCACCAAAGGATCCAGACGGCACACTCTTTTTCTTCTTGATCTCTTTATGCTACCGATACTTTTCCTCTGAAGCAATTGCAATATTCACTACCTCATGATAAGTGACATTGGGACAAGTAGTCATCATTGTCTATAGCTTGGTATTCAGACCTCACATGAACCATTTCTTTTTCTTGGCATCTGTATTGACATGTTCATATGCATACTATGACAGGTGATTGAATCTACCCACATATTGCATAACCGTTTGATCCCCTTGCTTCAAAGCAAGGAACTCATCCAGCTTCATGGCCATCACTCCTTCTGGAATATAATGAGCTCTGAAGGTAGTATGGAACTCAGCCCAAGTTATTGGAATGCCAGCTGGTTGCATAGCCACTAGATTTGCCCACCAAACACCTGCTGCACCTCTAAGTTGCTGGGCGGCAAACACAAGTTTCTACATCTCCATGCATGAAATAAGATCAAATTTCTGCTCCATAGTCCGAAGCCAATCATCAGCTTCCAACGATTCATCGGCCTTGGTAAACACCAGTGGTCTTGTATCTGTGAAATCAACATATGTAGCTTCATGCCTATTATGATTGCGGCCATGGTTTCCCTACACCATATTCTGATTACTCTGAGCTATCTCTCGAAGCAATCGAGCATTTTGAATATTCACATTGACAAGGGCGGCGATAGCATCAGCCAGATTTGGAGGAACTGGTGGCAGATCAGGAATACCGTCTTCATCTTGTGAAGTACCAAGAACATGCGAACCCCGCGTACAATGCATCTATTCATAACAAACCAAACTTAACTCACAAACCTTTATTAAAAGATAAAAGAGCTTACTACAATGCATTACACTGGTTTCACTTAATTAAACACAAGTCCACACCTACACAAGACTACTAAACTTAACTAGATCTCACTATTTACAATTCTACACTTCTCGTCGACCACATCAAACTTCGTGATCGGTATCCATTCCAGAAACATTTCCGCCTTCATTATCACTTTCATCTACCATCACTAATTCTTCCAGATTTTCTTCTTCTTCCTCTTCAAGTTCATCATTATCAGCAATGATGACACCAGGGTCCATTTCATCAGCTTGAGGTTCATGATTTGGATCTAGGAGGTTGCTCAGCCTATGGACTTCTTCATGCAAAGTAGTATTATGTTCTTCTAAATCTTCTACATAGAATTCTAGCTCATGAGTTCTAGCTCTAGCTACATCTTCTCTATGCCAAGCTTCATTCCTTCCCTCCACCATATGAACTAACATACGTTCACAGTTCCTATGAGCGGTGGTAAGACACCCCAGCCTATCCCGTAACTTGCCCACATGGATGGCATCCATAGCCCTATCTCTAGTAGGCTGAGCTAACTCTGCTGTAAGCCTCTGTATATCTGCCTAGGAATCAAGCCTAGAGCTACTACTGCTAGCACCATCATTCCTAGGGGCGAGCTGGTGACAAGGTACTCCTTTGGGTCCAATAGACTTATGGGGTGTTATCTTGGTACGAGCCATACTGTAGAAAGCAAGATTAATCCAAATAAGACAATCTGATCAAAGTCTAAAGAGCAGTCAGGATGGATTACATAACTCAACCCAAACTCACTACCCAACCCAGACTTAGAGTGAAGGAAGTAACAAGTGAATTAATTATGATGCATGAATCGTTCTTACGAACAAAAACATCAAAGCTTATAAGGTACATAAATAACAGTTGTTATTATATAGGGCATAATAAGATTACTACTCCACCACACAAAGCCTTTTTAATCAATTAAGGAATGGTGAGAATGAAATAAGATAAGTCAGAAGCAATTTGGACCAAATTAACAAGTTATATTTATTTGTCCCAAATCAATTTGAAGTTTTTGTAAAACAATACAACAAAGACTTTGTAATGATCACTCTGATACCATTCTATGGCAGAACCTCCTAAATTATAGGACCCACATGCACCTGTCACTGTCCAACGACCTCTGACGACTATGCATATGTTCCTGGTAACTTAAGAAGACTGTCGAGTGTCCTCGGGGAACCCCAAATCATCCATGATTTCCGAGCAGGATCCCATTACAGAGTCATTACAGTATTACAATATTAATTCAAATATCTACATCAGAGTAAATTAGCGGAAGTCTTACAATAACTTAGTTTACAAACTAGTTGTTTCAAACCTTACAAACTAAGTTCGATAATTAATACAAACCATAATAGTAGTGGAGTGGCAATATAACATAATACAAACACACAATATAAGTATCCTGCCCAAGGATCACACATTCACTTATCGTCATCGACCTAAACAATAGTCATGTAGCACGGTCCACAACAGACCTGCTCATGAGGCTCACCTACAACAAGGGTCAACAAACCCTGAGTATAAAAGTACTCAACAAGACTTAACCAAAATAAAAACTGAGAAGACTCAGGAATGCAGGCTCAGGGATTCAAGGTATGGCTTTAGCAATAGTCAAAGTTCTTTTGCGTAAAAGTTTTTTAACAAAATTCTTTACTTCAACATATAAAACTTTATAAGAAACACATATGAATCTGCCATGATCCGTAGTGAGATCATGAACTTCATATCACTCTTTCTCAAACCTTACACAAGTTCCAATTATTAACTACGATGATGAACAGAGAGTTGAGTCTCCATAACCGAGGAGCAACGACGATTCGAACCAATTAAAAAACCCAGCTGGGAATTCCAGACCACACGACATATGCAGGTCCCCGACCTACATATACCAACCTACCCTCAGGTCCTCTAAAACAAAAATGGGTCCGCGCCACCCGAGAATATAGTACTCCACCAATCCGGCCCAATGCCACGTGGGTACACGCTATTCCCGCCATCTCTCCATTCCCAGTGCACGAGTAGCCATTCTCGTAATAGAATAACCGAGTTAAGGCTTACTGGAGTATGTGGTTAGTACTACAAAGTCTCATATCACACAGTTCAACAATGGACGGTTCTTAATCGACACAGGCGGAAGGAACCCACTCACAAGACCTCCATGCCTTGTGGCTCTCACACACTGAGTCCGCCTAGTCTAGATTTATTATTCCTCAAGCTCATATCACATGATAACATAAGTTACCAAACATAACAAAAAATTCATTTAAAACTCGCAGGTGACAGGTAATCACCTGACTTTTATTTGTCTAAGCATGACTAAGCATAACTAGGCATTTACAAAGTAAAACTGGTAATAAGGTAGATATGGAAAAACAAGGTTGGTAATGCACCAATTAGGTTTCCATCGGACTCCTAATCACTTAATGCAGTATATAAAAGCAAAAGCGATAAAAACTTGTAAAACACAAGGTAGGTTTTAAATGCATACGGGGCTTGCCTTGGTTCACGGAAAAGTCAGGTTCCTGAGACGTTCCACAATTATCAGATCCGACCTCAATAGACGGATTAACTTCCTCCGCAACTTGATTAACTACCACATGTTCACCTTCGTTCACTACACGTAGTAACAATGCCATGTTTAACATGATGTGAAATATAAAACATGATGCTTGATGATGGATGCAAAATTAACAACCAGAATACAACTTTCCTTCGCGGTACAGTTACAAGTCAAACTAACTAAACCTTTTTCATAACACTTACATCCATTGCCAAGGATCATTACCAACTAATGACCCAAGGTCATCACTCAATCCAAAATTCCAAACAAAACCTAAATCATTATAGGTTACTATTTGCTTTTATGAATTAATTATTTAATTCAAAATTATGAAATAAATCAACTTATTCTAATTGAGCTCAATTTTTTTTGTAAATATTCATCACATGATAACTAAGTGGCAAAACAATTTTCATAATTTTTGGATAATTAAATAAGCCTAGAAAAATCATGGAAACTCATTTATTAAATAATTAAGCAATTTTTATCACATTCAAAAAGTACTAAAAATCAACATTTCATATTTTTCCTAAATAATATACATCATAGAGAAGTCACACAAAAAATTTCATAATTTTTGGAGCTCTAAATAAATCTACACAAAAATAACAAAAACATACACTATTCATTCATCTCTTAAAATTGAAAATTCATTTTCATACCGCCGAGTCACTGACAGCGGGGTCCGACCTGTCATCCCCTACCTCCTGCGTTTGACCATGGCGACTATGCGCTGACCGGCGATTTCTCGCCACCGGTGAGACCAACGGCGACGGCGAAGACACCAACACGTTCACCAGGACTAGGCGCACCTACTGATATCCCTACTTGCACCGATTGCGACTCCATACTAGCTCACCTTCGGCCATGGCAGACACGGCCGAGTGGCTACACTACGCCGGCGAAACAATGCCGGTAGAGATCAAACAGAGCACTTGGAAAGGATCAGCTGCTCACCCCGAACGCGATGGAGCAAAGAGCGAGGTTGGAGGATCAACGGAGATGCTGGTTGACGGTCACAGCGGCCACGGCGGTGCGAGCAACGACGACGGCGGTGCTTCGGTGGCTGCGGTGGACAAAAGGAGTAATCAATTGGTCATAGAGCATCACAGAAACAAGGTGAAGCTAGAGGTACACTGAACAAGAGCAACGGCTCATCGGAGAGCGCTGGCCACGACGGCGCAAGCACGACAGTGAGGTTGCCGGCCGCGGGGAAGAAAGGCAAAGAACGGTGGTTCTCGGCGCAATCAAGCAACAAGGGCTGAAGGACTAGTTGCGCAAGGAACTAGCGAAGCTGTGGCAAGCTTAGTCGAGGCTGGTTTGTGCTGAGGAGGTGAGGCGAGCTCGACGGAGCTATGGCGGCGGCGTTGGGAAAACAGAGGAAAGAAAACAGCGAAGAACGACGACGGCAAAGGCCTTATAGCGCAGCTCAGAAGCACAAGGAAGCCACGTAGGAGCCTTCTCCATGCCAGCGCGATGCCAAAGATGGCCACGCGCGCGCCTGGAACCGAGAAGAAGGTCGCCGGCGATGAGATGGCTTCGGTGGCTACTGTTCCCCATATTTATAGAATTGCCATTCGTTTTAAAATCCAAATTACTCCCAAATTTATGTAACAACTCAAAAATCTCCAAAAATAAAAGTTGCTCAAAATTCGAAGTTCTACAACTTTGCTTTTATAACCACCCCCTAATTCAGTCTACATTTTGAAATGAAATTTTGAATTCAAATAGGGGACATTTAAAGAATTTTGCCTTTTCAAATTACTTCAAAATTTTCATAACAACTTTAAAAACTCCAAAAATAAACTTTGTATAACTTGACAAGCTCTACACCTTTTCTTTTAGACTCAACCCCAAAATGTGCTTAGATTTTGAAATGGGTTTTCAGGGTAGGATTTAAATACTGAAAATCAGGGTTTTCTTGAAAATTCAAATCCAAACAAAACTTTGAACTTGATTCAAACAATACAATTCAACACATACAACATAAAGGTAAGCTTGTTTTAGTGCATGCATATCAAAATTTTCACTAACATATGAATGATGTGCTATGCATATGATGACATGGCAGGTTTTAGTATTTAAAACACCCGAGGTGTTACATCTCTCTAGTCCCGGACGCGAAAAATACCGGGACTAAAGCCAAATTTCGAGCTAGATCAAAGGTCGTTTCTCTACTAGTGTTGAGGGCTAGGGGTGTATATACCTTTCCCTTTACTCGCTAATGGCTATCTACGATTTAAAGTGACCATTGGGGGCTGGGGGTATATATACATTTCCCCTTCCTTTCCAACGGCAACCAACTGGCTCTCTTCTTCCTCACTTCAGCATGCCAAAATAGAGCAGGAGCTCTCTCTCTCTCACTCCATTATTGACCTCAAGCCCCCAAGTAAATCCATTGATTTCTCCATCAATCCTTGAGGGAAAAGGGTCCAAACTTCGAATAGAGAGCAGCTCCATTGATTCCTAAACTCTAAAGAGCACTTGGTTCATGTCTTATCCGGCGGTTCTGTTTGTTACTCTTGGAGCTTGGCTCCTAGCTAGCTAGAATGTCGTCCAGTGAGCTTGCCAAGTTTGTGGCAGCACCGGAAGTTTTGTAACCACCTCTTGCAGTGATTAAAATCACCACTCATCTCAAGAGTTCACTCTCTTGACTTGAGAATGAGGTAGGGTTGCAAATCCCTAAGCCTTAGTGGTGTACCTCAACAACGTGGACATAGGGAAGCCTTGGTGGCTGAACCATGGAATAAATCCTTGTGTCATCTTGTGCTTGTGTTGCTACACTTGTGTTCTTGTTGTTGTTGAGGTGATCTCTAGAGTTTGAGGGTGATCTACTTGTGTGAGGTGTTCCCACCACTTTCAGCTATCGATATGTGATCTACTACTCTGCAGGAAGTTAAGAAATTTACCCAATTTAAATTTCATTTTGTAGATTTTAAACTATGAACTAATCTCTCCTATAGGTGCAGCAGTGCCGCGCTCACAGAGCGATAGTGCCGTGGGTGAATTTGACTTCGGTTTGAGTTGAATATTTACAGGCCTATTTACCCCCTCTAGGTGTTCCAGTGATCCTACAAGTGGTATTAGAGCCAGGTTACCTCATGTGCGCTTCACCGCGTGAGGTGTGGAGCCCGAGGAGGATTCGGTGTTGTGAAGCCCATCAACGTCGATCTAAAGGATGTTGGGCTACATGACACCGATAGCAGTGAGCATAGCGTCTCTACAGTGAGCAACTCCATGCTCCCGCAGTTAGAGGCAACCGATGCCAAAAAAGCTCAAAATGAAGAAGAAAGGTAGCTAGAAAAGAAAAAGGGAAGCAAGAGAGAAGAAGAAGGAGCAGCAATGGTTAGAAGAGAAGAAAGCAAGAAAGAAGAAGGAACAAGAAGCAAAAGCCTCCAATTCATCTTCAAGTGAGCTATCTAGCAGCTCCAAAGATGGTGATGATGATGAGTCCTATCAAGTGCATAGTAAGAAGGACAAGAAAGGAAAGAGCAAGAAGAATGACGATAACAAATATGTCATCGTATCCTTTAACTATTCTTCTATATCTATGACTAACCATGATTGTAAGTCTTTCATCAATGTGCCCGTGGGCAAGTTACCTCATTTTGATGGGACTAACTTTGCCAAGTGGAAGCACTTGATGAGAGCCTATCTTATAGGTCTTCATCCCGGCATTTGTGAGGTTATTTGCAATGGATTTGAGCCACTGATTGAGACCGTAGTAACTCTAATTAGAGACAAGAAGAAGTTTGAGTACTTCACACCAAATGATGTACTTGGGAGGATCTTGACCTTTGACATGCAAAGAGAAAGAAGCAAATGAGAGGAAGAAGCTTGGAGAATTACAAGCAAAGCTAGAAGGCATCAAGATCAACAAGGATGTAGCTCTCAAGGCCAACAAATCAAGCAAGCAAGGCTCTACAAGCAAGTCCAAGACCAACAAGCAAGCTTCAATTAGCAAGCCCAAAGCAATCAAGCAAGTTCAAGAAAGAGTAGAGACCACCTCATCCTCTAGTGAGAGTGAACATGATGATGACCAATACAAGAAAGTGGATAATGTTGCTCTCTTTATGAGGAGGTATCACAAGGGGCTAAAGAAAGCAAGGCTACAAGGTAGTGAAGAGAAGCTTCCCAAACAAAAAAAGAGGACATGCTACAATTGTAGAAGCACCGATCACTTCATTGCAAAGTGTCTATATGAGATCAAGGACAATAAATACATGAAGGGCAAGAAAGAGGAGAAGACCGACCATAGAAAGAGCAGGAAAAACATGGGAGAAGCTCACATTGGGCATGAATGGGATTCATCAATTGAAAGCTCAAGTGAAGAAGATGAGAAAGTTACAACCATTGCTATCCATGAGCCATCTTCTTCACTAAGGCTCTTCACCAACATGTCCGATGATGACTACTACTCCCCTCACATTTGTCTTATGGCAAAGGGTGAGAAGGTAAAATCTAAATCCAAGGCCAAAGCTACTCCACCTCCACCTCCTAGTGATATCTCTAGTACTGATATTAGTGATAGCTCTAGTGACGATGAATCTAGTGATGAAGAAATAAACATGATAACTAAAAATTTGGATGGAAAGACCAAATTATTCATCACTAAGATAATGGAGAATCTAGAGAGTGTCAAAGTCGAGCTAGAATCTAGAGAGGAAACTCTTATCCAATAAGAGGATCTCTACATTGCTAGCAAGGAAGCTCTTGCATTAGAGAGAAGTGAGGTGGAATCCTTGCACAAGGCCTTGGCCAAAGAACAAGGGGACCATGCTATCACAAAGAAAGAAAATATTGCTCTCAAGAAAAAGTATTGTGACTTAGATGAAAAGCACAAAGAACTTGAGCTGCAATATAACATTCTTTGGGATAGCAACTCACATCCCTCTAAGACAAAAAGATGCCTCTACTACCTCCACTAGTCAAGGTTGTGGAAAATATTATAATATTGATTTGAATGCTTATTCCACGAACCTTGCAAACATGGAGGCAATGAGAAAAGAAATTGCTAGACTCAATGAGATCATTGGCAAGGGCTGCTTGAGTGGTAAGGCTCAAGTAAGTGATAAGAAGGCAAATGATTCAAAAGTGTCTCAATTCAAGCAAGGGAGACACCCCTTAATCAAGCATGGGCTTTGGCACACTGCAGGAGCCAAGATAAATGGAAGAAAGATCATAAATGGCTATGAGTGTGTCAAGTTTGAGAGGAAGGAAATAGTTGGTACAGATCAGCCTGCATAGATAGTGGTAGTGCCGCACCGCGGTAGTGCCGTAGTGAAGGACTACTGTGCTGCTGCCTACACAAAGGGGAAGGCTATCAATTCTGCTCCTGATCAAACTAAGACCAAGAAGAAGGTGTTCCAGCAGAAACAGGTTTAGCAGAAGCCAAAGGAATCAGTGTGGGGCACTATGAACAAGTATGCATACCAACCAAAGTTTCAACCACCTCGATAAAGCTTGACTTCGTGTTTTGTTTTAAGGAACAACATCAGTGGGAAAGTGGTTGCCAAATATGTTGGAAAGAAAGCCAACACATATAGGAATACTTCTATTTGGGTTTCTAAATTTCTTGTGACTAACATGCAAGGCCCCAAGTCAAATTGGGGACCTAAATCAAGCAATTAAATCTGGTTTGCAGGTATACTCCTCTAGTGGATCAAGTTGGGTGCTTGATAGTAGATGTACAAATCATATGACTAGAGAAAGGAGTATGTTCTCATCATATACCCCGAAGATGGACTCAAATGAAAATATTCTCTTTGGAGACAACTCTAAGGGGGATGTGATTGGTCTCGGTAAAGTTGTTATAACCCTTGAGCATTCAATTACAAATGTCTTACATGTTGATTCGTTAGGTTATAATTTGTTGTCCGTCTCTCAATTATACAATATGGGCTTCAATTGTCTCTTTACGGATAAGGGTGTGGAAGTCTTTAGAGGGAGGATTCCTCTATTGTCTTTACAGGTCATTTAAAGAACAAGCTTTACCTAGTTGATTTCAACAAAAGTAAAGCTAATCTTGAGACTTGTTTAGTGGCAAAATCTAGCATGGGGTGGCTTTGGCATCGCCGACTAGCCCATGTTGGGATGAGGAACTTAGCCAAACTTCAAAAGGATGAACACATCTTTGGGCTAACAAATGTTTACTTTGAGAAAGATATGATATATAGCACTTGTCAAGCCGAAAAGCAAGTTGGCGTACCTCACCCACCAAAGAGCATCATGACCATGATGCAACCATTGGAGCTCATACACATGGATCTCTTTGGACCGGTCGCCTACCTAAGTATTGGGGGTAACACATATGGTCTTGTTATTATCGATGATTATTCCCATTTTACTTGGGTATTTTTCTTGTTTGATAAGTGTCAAGTTATAGACAAAGTGAAGACTTTTGTTAGAAGAGTTCAAAAGGAGTTCGGTCTCCCCATCAAGAAAATGAGAAGCGACAATGGGACCGAATTCAAGAACATCCAAGTTGAGGAGTTTCTTGATGAAGAAGGCATCAAGCATTAGTTCTCAACTCCATACACCCATCAATAAAATGGTGTAGTAGAGAGAAAGAATCATACACTAATTGACATGGCGAGGACAATGCTAGATGAGTACAAGACATCAGACCTCTTTTGGTGCGAAGCCGTCAACACCGCTTGCCATGCCATCAACCGCCTCTACCTACATAAGAAGTTGAAGAAAACTTCATATGAGCTTCTAACCGGTACCAAACCAAAGGTGTCCTACTTTAGAGTGTTTGGGTGCAAGTGCTTCATACTTAATAAGAAACCCAAAACCTCTAAGTTTGCACCTAAAGTTGATGAAGGTTTTCTTCTTGGTTATGGATCAAATGAGCATGCCTATCATGTTTTCAACAAAACCTCTGGGAGAGTTAAAATAGCGGTAGATGTGACATTTGATGAATCTAATAGCTCTCAAGTGGAGCAAGTTAATTCAAGTGTTGTAGGAAAGGAGGATCCACCATGTGAAGCAATCAAGCACTTGGCTATTGGTGATATACAACCACAAGAAGATGAAGTCACTAAAGTGGAGGTTCCTTAAGCTGCTGATAAACAAAGTTCTGCTGATGTACCTAATGCTGAGGGAGAGCCGACCCCTGCTGCAAATCAGTAGAGCGGTAGTGCCGCACATAAGAGCGGTAGTGCCGCACTCCCAGCAGCAAGTCCAACTCTGATTCAAGGACATAACCTACAACCTATATTCAAGCAAGAAGATAATGAAGATCTAGTAGATGGACAAGAGGCCATTGATCATCCAAGGCTAAGACAAACAATACAACAGGATCATCCCGTTAACAACATCTTTGAGACTCTTCAAAAGGGGATAACAACTCGTTCACATTTAGCAAACTTTTGCCAATATTACTCGTTTGTTTCCTCTTTGGAATCTCTTAAGGTTGAGCAAGCACTTGGTGATCCAGATTGGGTAATGGTCATGCAAGATGAGCTCAATAATTTAGAAAGAAATCAAGTGTGGACCTTGGTGGAGAGACCCAACACCAACATTATTGGCACCAAGTGGGTCTTCCACAACAAGCAAGATGAGAATGGCGTGGTGACCAGAGACAAGGCAAGATTGGTTGCTCAAGGTTTCACTCAAGTAGAGGGCTTGGACTTTGAGGAAACATATGCACCGGTGGCAAGACTTGAAGCAATCCGAATGCTTCTAGCCTATGCCGCTCATCACAATTTCAAGCTATATCAAATGAATGTGAAGAGGGCATTCCTCAATGGCCCCATTCAAGAACTTGTCTATGTTGAGCAACCACCGGGTTTTGAGGATCCCAAGTTGCCCAACCATGTCTACAAACTCCAAAAAGCGATCTATGGGCTTAAGTAAGCACCAAGAGCATGGTATGAATGCCTTAAGAAATTCTTGCTTAAACAAGACTTTGAAATAGGCAAAGCTGACCCTACCCTTTTCACTCACAAGGATCATGACGAAGAGGTTTGAGATGTCCATGATGGGTGAGTTGAAGTTCTTCCTTAGATTTCAAATCAAGCAAGTGAAGCATGGAACTTTTATTAATCAAACGAAGTACACCCATGATATGCTCAAGAAGTTTGACATGGTGAATGCCAAGCCTAACAAAACTCCCATGCCAACCAATGGACATCTTGATCTAAACATTGAAGGGAAAGCCGTTGATACCAAGGTATATCATTCCATGATCGGCTCTCTACTGTATTTGTGCGCATCTAGGCCTGATATTATGCATAGTGTGTGCATGTGTGCTAGATTTTAAGCTAACCCAAAAGAGTGTCACTTGGTGGCCATTAAGAGAATCTTGAGATATTTAGTACACACTCCTAACCTTGGTTTGTGGTATCCTAAGGTGAAAGGTCCTAATGGCTAGAGGGGGGTGAATAGCCTAATAAAAATTTCTACAACAACACTTAACCAAATGGTTAAACAATTATGAGGCAAAGCAAGTGTTGCGCTAGCCTACTCAAAATGCAAGCCACCTACCATAATTCTAGTTTAGATAGTGTCAATTCACATAAGAGAAATGACACTACCCTATGTTAGTGTGCTCTCAAAGGCTAACTAAAGAGCCACATCAACCAAGCATGTAAGCTCTCACAACTAGCTACACTAAAGAGCTTGTCAACTAGTTTGCGGTAAAGTAAAGAGAGTGATCAAGAGGGCTATACTGCCATGTAGATGAAAGAACCAATCAATCACAAAGATGAATAACAATGAAGACCAATCACCTCGGAATCAATGATGAACACAATGATTTTTACCGAGGTTCACTTGCTTGCTAGCAAGCTAGTCCTCGTTGTGGCGATTCACTCACTTGGAGGTTCACGTGCTAATTGGCTTCACACGCCAAACCCTCAATAGGGTGCTGCACAACCAACACAAGATGAGGATCACACAAGCCACGAGCAATCCACTAGAGTACCTTTTGGCGCTCCACCGGGGAAAGGTCAAGAACCCCTCACAATCACCATGATCAGAGCCAGAGACAATCACCACCCTCTACTCAACGATCCTCGCTGCTCCAAGCCATCTAGGTGGCGGCAACCACTAAGAGTAACAAGCGAAATCCGCAGCGAAACACGAACACCAAGTGCCTCTAGATGCAATCACTCAAGCAATGCACTTAGATCACTCCCAATCTCACTATGATGATGAATCAATGATGAAGATGAGTGGGAGGACTTTGGCTAAGCTCACAAGGTTGCTATGTCTATGAAAATGGACAAAGATGTGAGCCATAGCTGGCCATGGGGCTTAAATAGAAGCGCCCCATGAAATAGAGCCGTTGTACCCCTTCACTGGGCACACTACGCTCTGACCGGACGCATCGGTCCAACTGACCGGACCCTAGACTCAGCGTCCGGTCCACTGATGGACGCCACGTGTCACTGGCTTCAAACGTTGTTCGTCAGATTTCAACGGCTATGAAGCTGACCGGACGCTAGAGCCTCAGCGTCCGGTCGAGTACAGTAAGGGTCTAAAACCAGTTTTCCTCGACCGGACGCGTCCGGTCCACCTCGACCAGACATAGCCCAGCGTCCGGTGGTAAACCCAAGCCACTGTATTGCCAAGTCAGCGCGACCAGACGCAGGCTAGCAGCGTCCGGTGCATTTGGATCCAGTGTCCGGTCACTTGACCGACGCTGGCATCTCCTCCGTTCTCTTCACTCTTGCTCAAGTGTGCTAACCATCAAGTGTATCACCTTGTGCACATGTGTTAGCATATTTTCACAAATGTTTTCAAGGATGTTAGAACTTCACTAGATCCTAAATGCATATGCAATGAGTTAGAGCATCTAGTGGCACTTTGATAACCGCATTCCGATACGAGTTTCACCCCTCTTAATAGTACGGCTATCAAACCTAAATGTGATCACACTCTCTAAGTGTCTTGATCACCAAAACAAAATAGCTCCTATGGATTATACCTTTGCCTTGAGCATTTTGTTTTTCTCTTTCTTCTTTTCAAGTTTAAGCCCTTGATCATCGCCATGTCATCACCATTGTCATGTTATGATCTTCATTGGCTTCTCCACTTGAAGTGTGTTACCTATCTCATGATCACTTGATAGACTAGGTTAGCACTTAGGGTTTCATCAATTCACCAAAACCAAACTAGAGCTTTCAATCTCCCCCTTTTTGGTAATTGATGACAACCCTTATACAAAGATATGAATTGAAATTCAATTGAATCCATGTTGCTTGCCCAAGCATATTTACCATGTGTAAAAGGATATGGACAAGTTTCATGAACCCCAAATGGTAGCAATTGCTACCCCTACATATGTGCTAAGAGTTTGGATTGAAGCTTGCACATATGCTTAGATAGGAAATATAGGAGTCAATGTCTACCAAATGATGCTAAGGTATAAAAGATGGACCTTTGAAGCATGATACCAATCGGAGTGCACCAATATATCATTCTTAGCACCATTGTTAGCTTAATACCACTTGGAAACATACTTTAGAAAGATACCACTTGTAAAGACTTACTTGGAAATGAAAGTTATTTAGTGATTTCATTTCATCATTCAATCTTACAACTAGCATATATCACACAAGCATGGATATTTTGAATTTTAGAACTTGTGCCATGCAAGCAAACATATGAAATGCACATTCAAATGCATCATATAAGTTCATGAGCTTGCTCCCCCTACTTGTGTGCTCAAAATTTTAGTTGATCTCTTTCCTTTGTCATATCTCTCCCCCTATGTCATATATCAAAAGATATCTTTATGTTTTTCTCCTTTTATGATATGTCTCCCCCTTTTTCACTATTTTACTACTATCTTTGTTTCTCTCCCCCTTTGTCATCAATGACCACAAAGGTTCTAAATATAGATAGTATTACTTGTAGGGTCGAGATTATCAATGTCAATCAATGGGGTGAGGATCATTTTCCCAAATTTGGTTCAAACTAGAATATATGACAAAATATTTAACTCGGTTTGATCCAAGGACAAGCTTCTTCACACCTCCAAATAAGGGTTATCTTGTACCATGTTGAGTTAAACACTTATAGTTCATTTTCTAGATTAAACACTAGGTTTACAAGCCCATAAACATGTCATATGCTATCACTAGATCATGTCAAGCATAGAAGCAATAGTGATATCATATAAACATCAAACTCATTTGATTTTCATGAATGAGCCTAATAAAATAGAACCACTTGAAAGGTCCTAATAAGATTGAAAATATGACTAGATGCACTAAACATGTCCTTAGTAAGGATGTATGCCATGCCAATCAACTTTTACCTTGGATTGCTCGAAGGAAAGGCATGTCATATGAGTGAGGGGTGCATCAACATATATTTGAGAAATCCAATATATTCAACTCATTCCTTAGCTTGCAAAACCTTTTCTCATCCAATGGCTTGGTGAATATATCGGCAAGTTGATCTTCGGTGCCTACACTCTCAATACAAATGTCCCCTTTTTGTTGGTGATCTCTTATGAAATGGTGGCGGACATCAATGTGCTTTGTTCTTGCATGTTGCACTGGATTGTTGGTTAACTTGATTGCACTCTCATTGTCACATAGCAATGGCACTTTCTTGAACTTGATTCCAAAGTCACTCAAAGTGGCCTTCATCTAAAGTATTTGTGCACAACAACTACCGGCGGATATGTATTCGGCTTCGACTATTGATAATGCAACACTATTTTGCTTCTTTGATGACCATGAGACAAGTGATCTTCCCAATAATTGACATGTGCTCGATGTGCTCTTTCTTTCAACCTTGCATCCTGCATAATCCGTGTCAAAGTAACCAACTAGCTCAAACTTTGCTCCTTTGGGATACCACAAACCAACATTTGGTGTATGCTTCAAGTACCTCAATATTCTCTTTGTAGCCTTCAAATGACTTTCTCTTGGTGAGGCTTGAAATCTTGCACACATGCATACACTAAACATGACATCCGGCCTTGATGCGGTCACATAGAGTAGGCTTCCAATCATAGACCGATACAACTTTTGATCCACCATATTTCCACTTGCATCACTATCCAAGTTGCCATTGGTTCCCATTGGTGTGCTAATGACTTTGCTATCAATCATGTCAAACTTCTTGATCATGTCCTTGATGTACTTGCCTTGACTCACAAATGTACTATTCTTTAATTGCTTGATTTGAAGACCAAGGAAGTAACTCAATTCTCCAATCATGGACATTTCAAACTCATTAGCCATTATCTTTCCAAACTCATCACAAAATTCTTGATTTGTTGATCCAAATATGATGTCATCTACATAGATTTGCGAAACAAATAGATCTTTTCCAATCTTTTTGATGAAAAGAGTGGTGTCAACCGTGCCCATTGTGAACCCTTTAGAGAGGAGGAAGTCCCTTAATCTCTCATACCATGCTTTAGGTGCTTGCTTCAAACCATACAAAGCTTTCTTCAACTTGTATACATGGTTGGGCTCTTATCATCTTCAAAACCGGGAGGTTGCTCAACATATACTTCTTTATTGATGTAGCCATTGAGAAATGCACTCTTAACATCCATTTGATAGAGCTTGGTGTTGTGGGCACAAGCATAGGCTAGCAAGATTCTAATTGCTTCCAATCTAGCAACCGGGGTGTATGTTTCTCCAAAGTTAAGACCTTCAATTTGTGTATAGCCTTGTGCTACTAATCTTACTTTGTTCCTTACTACTATCCCATCTTGATCTTGCTTATTACTAAAGACCCATTTGGTTCCAATCACATTGTATCCCTTTGGTCTCTCTACTAATTCCCATACTTGATTTCTTGTGAAGTTGTTCAATTCTTCATGCATAGCATTCACCCAATCAACATCCCCTAAAGCTTCATCTATCTTCTTTTGTTCAATAGATGACACAAATGAGAAGTGTTCACAAAATGATGCCAATCTTGATCTTGTTTGCACACCTCTTGAAATATCACCAATGATAGTGTCCAATGGATGATCTCTTGCAATACTTGTTGGTTGGAGCAATGGAACTTGATTGCTTGCACTTGCTAGATCATTAGGTTGAGATGATGTACTAGCCACTTGATCTTGATCAATGTCATGAGAGTCACTTGCACTAGCTTGATTTGTATCATCTTGCTCATTTGAGTTGGAGAGCACTTGTACTTGATCATCTTCATCATCATTCACTTGCCTAGGCCTCAATTCACCAATATCCATGTTCATCATGGCATTTGAAAGTTGAATGCCTCTAACATCGTCCAAGTTCTCATCTTCTTCTTGTGAACCCTTGGTTTCATCAAATTCAACATCATGAACTTCCTCAAGAGTACCACTATCCAAATTCCAAACTCTATATGCTTTGCTTGTAGTGGAGTAACTAAGTAGGAATCCTTCATCACATTTCTTATCAAACTTACCCAATCTAGTGCCTTTCTTCAAGATATAGCATTTGCAACCAAAGACCCGAAAATATGCAATGTTGGGCTTTCTACCATTCACAAGCTCATATGGTGTCTTCTCTTTCAATGGGTGACAATAGAGGCGGTTGCTACAATAGCAAGCCTTGTTGATAGCTTCGGCCCAAAAAGATTGACTCATATTGTACTCACTAAGCATAGACCTTGCCATATGAATAAGTGTTCTATTCTTCCTCTCAACAAGGCCATTTGATTGGGGTGTATACTTGGCTGAGAATTGATGTCTAATTCCAAATTCATCACACAACTCATCAATTCTAGTGTTCTTGAACTCACTACCATTGTCACTTCTAACTCTCTTGATGGTTGTTTCAAAGTCATTGTGAATGCCCTTGACAAATAATTTGAATGTTGCAAACACATCACTTTTATCCACTAGAAAGAATACCCATGTGTATCTAGTGTAGTCATCCACTATCACAAATCCATATTTGTTTCCACCGATACTAGTGTATTGTGTTGGCCCAAACAAATCCATGTGCAATAACTCAAATGCTTTACTAGTGCTCATTATGCTTTTCTTAGGATGGGTATTTCCAATTTGTTTGCCGGCTTGACAAGAGCTACAAAGCTTATCCTTTTCAAACACAACATCTTTCAAGCCTTTAACTAAGTCATGCTTAATCAATCTATTCAATTGTTTCATTCCAACATGACCAAGCCTTCTATGACATAACCAACCCATTCTAGACTTAGTGAACAAGCATGTAGATAATTTAGCTTCACTAGCATTAAAATCAACCAAGTATAGATTCTCATATCTAAAACCTTTGAAGATCAAATTAGAGCCATCTACACTTATGATCTCTACATCATCTACCCCAAATATGCATTTGAATCCAAGATCACACAATTGAGCCACGGATAGCAAATTGAAGTTCAAGCTCTCTACTAGCAATACATTAGATATGCTCAAGTCATTGGATATTGCAATCTTACCAAGCCCTTTAACCTTGCCTTTACCATTGTCACCAAATGTGATACTATCATAACCATCATTGCCATTGGTGTTGATTGAGTTGAACATTCTTGCATCACCGGTCATGTATTGAGTGCACCCACTATCAAGAACCCAATGCCTTCCTCTGGCTTTGTAATTAACCTATAAAAGAAGATCAATTCTTTTTAGGTACCCAAACTTGCTTGGGTCCTTGAAGGTTAGTAACCAAGCTCTTTGGCACCCAAATGGCTTTCTTCTTTGAGCCCATCCATAGTTTGCCAATGAACTTAGCCTTCACACCATTTGTACCCTTAACAAGCATATAGGAAGAATTAGGCTTAATGGAGGATACATTAGCATTTTTGCTTTTATTGGTGCATTCATGCTCTCTATGACCAACTTGCTTGCAACTAGTGTAAAACTGACCATTGTTCTTCACAAAACTTGTCTTGTGAGGAGCAAAGGCCACCTTGCCTTTCTTGGGGGTATAGCCCAATCCCTCTTTGTAGAGAGAAGCTCTTTGGCTACCCAAAGCCATAAGCAAGCGGTCCTCACCACCATAAGCCATAGCCAAGGTGTGAGTGAGCTTAGTTACCTCCTTGAGGTTCTCATTCTCAACCACTAGTGAGGTATCACAAGTGAGACCATCACTACTAGATGAGGTGGAAGTGGAAGTGCTACAAGAAGGGTTAGTAGGAGTAACAATGATAGGCATAGATAGTGATGTATCAATTAGATCACAAGTTAAACCTACATTGCAAGTTTCGACATGCTTCTTTTTATTTTGCTCATCAAGTAGAGAGGAATGAGCCTTTTCAAGCTTTTTGTGAGCCTTGCAAAGCTTCTCATGGGCATTCTCTTGCCTCTCATGAGATGCATTGAGCTCATCAAATGCTTGCTTAAGGGCTTTTAGTTCCTTACGCAAGCTTTTGCATTCCCTTCTTGAGATGTCAAAGTGTTCTCTAGCATCTTCTAGCATGTCAATTAATTCATCTTTAGTAGGTTCATCATTATCATTATCACTATCACTATCATGTTCATTCTCACTTCCATCATCACAAGTTTATACCTTAGTGGCCTTAGCCATGAAGCATGATGGAGAGTCAAAGAGAGAAGGCTTCTCATTGATTGCTATACTTGCAAGAACCTTCTTCTTGGTGGTCTTGTGATCATCACTATCATCATCATTATCACTTGAGGAAGCATCACTATCCCAAGTGACCACATATGATCCACCCTTCTTCTTCTTGAAGAATGTCTTGTCCTTCTTCTCCTTCATTTCTTTCTTGTCCTTCTTCTTGTTCTTCTTGTCATCATCATTGTCGCTATTATATGGGCATTGAGCAATAAGATGATCTTTGCTTCCACACTTGAAGCATCTTCTTGACTCATCTTTGTTTTTGTATGAAGATTTATTTCTTCTTGCATGGTAGCCTTTCTTCACCATGAACTTGCCAAACCCCTTGACAAATAGAGCCATCTTCTCATCATCACTATCATCCCATGAATCATCATCCTCACTTGATGTTTCTTGCTTTGCTTTGCCCTTGGATGATGTGGCCTTGAATGCCACACTCTTTTTCTTGTCTTCCTTCTTCTCATCTTTCTTCTCCCTCTTTTCTTCCTTTTCATCATCATCTCTATAGGCATCATCGGTCATGATATCTCCTAAGACTTGGTTTGGTGTCATGGTGTCCAAACCACTCCTTACTAGAATAGTGACCAATGTACCAAATCTTGAGGGTAGGCATCTCAAGAACTTGTTTGAGAACTCCTTGTCCTCTATCTTTTCATCAAGTGCCTTGAGATCATTTAAAATCACTTCCATCCGATGGAACATATCCGGCACACTCTCATCTTCCTTCATCTTGAAACTAGCAAATTTATCCTTGAGAATGTATGCCTTTGCACCCTTGATTGCCTTGGTGCCCTCAAATGATTCTTCCAATTTCTTCCATGCCTCATGAGCTCTCTCAATGTTCTTGATTTGCTCAAATGTTCTCTCATCCAAAGCATCATGGATGGCACTAAGAGCAATGTCATTGTTTTGGAGTAGTAATTCTTCGGTGGCGGTGGGAGCCTCTTCATTTTCTATCTCAATTTTAGTTTCTACCACCTTTCAAATCTTCCTATTGATTGACTTGATATATGTTGTCATCTTAGCCTTTCAATAAGGATAGTTGGAGCCATCGAATTGGGGTGGCTTCTTGGTGTTGTTGATTTGAGCCATTTTAACATCGAAGGTTGTTAAGCCTCAAATAACGGTGACCTCGGCTCTGATACCACTTGAAAGGTCCTAATGACTACAGGGGAGGTGAATAGCCTAATAAAAATTTCTACAACAACACTTAACCAAATGGTTAGACAATTATGAGGTGAAGCAAGTGTTGCGCTAGCCTACTCAAAATACAAGCCACCTACCACAATTCTAGTTTAGATAGTGTCAATTCACACAAGAGCAATGACACCACCCTATGTTAGTGTGCTCTCAAAGGCTAACTAAAGAGCCACACCAACCAAGCATGCAAGCTCTCACAACTAGCTACACTAAAGAGCTTGTCAACTAGTTTGCGGTAAAGTAAAGAGAGTGATCAAGAGGGTTATACCACCGTGTAGACAAAAGAACCATTCAATCATGAAGATGAATAACAATGAAGACCAATCACCTCGAAATCAATGATGAACACAATGATTTTTACCGAGGTTCACTTGCTTGCCGGCAAGCTAGTCCTTGTTGTGGCGATTCACTCACTTGGAGGTTCACGCGCTAATTGGCTTCACACACCAAACCCTCAATAGGGTGCCACACAACCAACACAAGATGAGGATCACACAAGCCACGAGCAATCCACTAGAGTACCTTTTGGCGCTTTGCCGGGGAAAGGTCAAGAACCCCTCACAATTACCATGATCGGAGTCGGAGACAATCACCACCCTCCGCTCAATGATCCTCGCTGCTCCAAGTTGTCTAGGTGGCAGCAACCACCAAGAGTAACAAGTGAAATCCGTAGCAAAACACGAACACCAAGTGCCTCTAGATGCAATCACTCAAGCAATGCACTTGGATCACTCCCAATCTCACTATGATGATGAATCAATGATGGAGATGAGTGGGAGGACTTTGGCTAGGCTCACAAGGTTGCTATGTCAATGAAAATGGCCAAAGATGTGAGCCATAGCCGGCCATGGGGCTTAAATAGAAGCCCCCACGAAATAGAGCAGTTATACCCCTTCACTGGGCACACTGCGCTCTGACCGGACCCTGGACTCAGCGTCCAGTCCACTGATGGATGCCATGTGTCACTGGCATCAAACGCTGTTCGTTAGATTTCAACGGCTACGAAGCTGACCGGACGCTCCGGCAAAACTAACCGGATGCTGGAGCCTCAGCGTCTGGTCGAGTACAATAAGGGTCTAGAACTGGTTTTCCTCAACCGGACGCATCCGGTCCACCTCGACCGGACATAGCCCAGCATGCGGTGGTAAACCCTAGCCACTGTATCACCAAGTTAGCCTGACCGGACACAGGTAGGCAGCGTCTAGTGCATTTGGATCCAGCGTCCAGTCACTTGACCGACGCTGGCATCACCTCCGTTTTCTTCACCCTTGCTCAAGTGTGCTAACCACCAAGTGTATCATCTTGTGCACATGTGTTAGCATATTTTCACAAATATTTTCAAGGGTGTTAGCACTCCACTAGATCCTAAATGCATATGCAATGTGTTAGAGCATCTAGTGGCACTTTGATAACTGCATTCTGATATGAGTTTCACCCCTCTTAATAGTACGTCTATCAAATCTAAATGTGATCACACTCTCTAAGTGTCTTGATCACCAAAACAAAATAGCTCCTATGGATTATACCTTTGCCTTGAGCATTTTTTTCTCTTTCTTCTTTTCAAGTTTAAGCCCTTGATCATCGCCATGTCATCACCATTATCATGTTATGATCTTCATTGGCTTCTCCACTTGAAGTGTGCTACCTATCTCATGATCACTTGATAGACTAGGTTAGCACTTAGGGTTTCATCAATTCACCAAAACCAAACTAGAGCTTTCACTTGGTGCCCTCAAATGATTCTTCCAATTTCTTCCATGCCTCATGAGCTCTCTCAATGTTCTTGATTTGTTCAAATGTTCTTTCATCCAAAGCATCATGGATGGCACTAAGAGCAATATCATTGTTTTGAAGTAGCAATTCTTCGGCGGCGGTGGGAGCCTCTTCATCTCCTATCTCAATTTTAGTTTCTACCACCTTCCAAATGTTCCTATTGATTGACTTGATATATATTGTCATCTTAGCCTTCCAATAAGGATAGTTGGAGCCATCGAATTGGGGTGGCTTCTTGGTGTTGTTGATTTGAGCCATTTTAACACCGAAGGTTGTTAAGCCTCAAATAACGGTGACCTCGGCTCCAATACCACTTAAAAGGTCCTAATGGCTAAAGGGGGGGTGAATAGCCTAATAAAAATTTCTACAACAACACTTAACCAAATGGTTAGACAATTATGAGGCGAAGCAAGTGTTGCGCTAGCCTACTCAAAATGCAAGCCACCTACCACAATTCTAGTTTAGATAGTGTCAATTCACACAAGAGCAATGACACTACCCTATGTTAGTGTGCTCTCAAAGGCTAACTAAAGAGCCACACCAACCAAGTATGCAAGCTCTCACAACTAGCTACACTAAAGAGCTTGTCAACTAGTTTGTGGTAAAGTAAAGAGAGTGATCAAGAGGGTTATACCGCCGTGTAGATGAAAAAACCAATCAATCACGAAGATGAATAACAATGAAGACCAATCACCTCGAAATCAATGATGAACATAATGCTTTTTATCGAGGTTCACTTGCTTGCCAGAAAGCTAGTCCTCATTGTGGCGATTCACTCACTTGGAGGTTCACGCGCTAATTGGCTTCACACGCCAAACCCTCAATAGGGTGCTGCATAACCAACACAAGATGAGGATCACACAAGCCACGAGCAATCCACTAGAGTACCTTTTGGAGCTCCATCGGGGAAAGGTTAAGAACCCCTCACAATCACCACGATCGGAGCCAGAGACAATCACCACCCTCCGCTCAACGATCCTCGCTGCTCCAAGCCGTCTAGGCGGCGGCAACCACCAAGAGTAACAAGCAAAATCCACAGCGAAACACGAACACCAAGTGCCTCTAGATGCAATCACTCAAGCAATGCACTTGGATCACTCCCAATCTCACTATGATGATGAATCAATGATGAAGATGAGTGGGAGGACTTTGGCTAAGCTCACAAGGTTTCTATGTCTATGAAAATGGCCAAAGATGTGAGCCATAGCCGGCCATGGGGCTTAAATAGAAGCCCCCCACGAAATAGAGTTTTTGTACCCCTTCACTAGGCATACTGCGCTCTGACTGGACGCACTGGTCCAACTGACCAGACCCTGGACTCAGCGTCTGGTCCACTGATGGACGCCATGTGTCACTGGCTTCAAACGCTGTTCTTTAGATTTCAACGGCTACGAAGCTAATCGGACGCTCTGGCAAAACTAACCGGACGCTGGAGCCTCAGCGTCCGGTCAAGTACAGTAAGGGTATAAAACCGGTTTTCCTTGACCGAACGTGTCCGGTCCACCTTGACCGGACACAGCCCAGCGTCCAGTGGTAAACCCTAGCCACTGTATCACCAAGTCAGCGCAACCGGACATAGGCAGGCAGCGTCCGGTGCATTTGGATCCAGCGTCCGGTCACTTGACCGACGCTGGCATCTCCTCTGTTCTCTTCACCCTTGCTCAAGTGTGCTAACCATCAAGTGTATCACATTGTGCATATGTGTTAGCATATTTTCACAAATGTTTTCAAGGATGTTAGCACTCCACTAGATCCTAAATGCATATGCAATGAGTTAGAGCATCTAGTGGCACTTTGATAACCGCATTCCAATACGAGTTTCACCCCTCTTAATAGTATGGCTATCAAACCTAAATGTGATCACACTCTCTAAGTGTCTTGATCACCAAAACAAAATAGCTCCTATAGATTATACCTTTGCCTTGAGCATTTTGTTTTTCTCTTTCTTCTTTTCAAGTTTAAGCCCTTGATCATCGCCATATCATCACCATTGTCATGTTATGATCTTCATTGGCTTCTCCACTTGAAGTGTGCTACCTATCTCATGATCACTTGATAAACTAGGTTAGCACTTAGGGTTTTATCAATTCACCAAAACCAAACTAGAGCTTTCATAAGGGCTCTAAGTTTGATCTACTTGGGTATTCTGATTCTGATTATGCCGGTTGCAAAGTAGATCGAAAAAGCACTTCGGGGACATGTCAATTCCTTGGATGATCCCTAGTGTCTTGGGGTTCTAAAAAGCAAAATTGTGTAGCCCTTTCCACTGTTGAGGCCGAGTACGTTGCTGCCGGTGCATGTTGTGTCCAACTACTTTGGATGAGATAAACTCTTCATGATTTTGGATGTCATTTTACCAAAATCTCATTATTATGTGACAATGAGAGTGCCATTAAGCTTGCAAACAATCCCATAAGCCACTCTAGAACCAATCACATAGACATCCGTCATCATTTCTTGAGAGACCATGAAACCAAAGGAGATATCGGAATTTGCCATGTGAGCACCAAAAATCAACTAGCCGATATTTTTACAAAGCCCCTCGATGAGTCAAGGTTTTGTGCTTTGCGTAGTGAGCTAAATATACTTGATTCTCTTAACGTGGTTTGAATTTTAGCATGCTTTTGTTTGATAAACTAGTATCTAGGCAAAAGAGTTAAAAAAATTCATATTGTGCTTGAAAATGATTTATAAAAGGTAACTTATGTATCATGATCATGGTCTGTATTGATTATTTATTTCTGATTATGCTATATAGGTGATATGTATCCATATCTTATATAGAGAGAGTCACATAGATCATAGCTAACTCCCATTGTTTTGGGGAGTGCGGCAGTGTCGTGCCTGCCATGCGGCAGTGTCGGGCTAGGCATACAACAGTGCCACACTTTGAATCTCAGTTGAGATTTGGCCCAAACGGTTTTACTATGGGACCCATTTATTCTTCATCTTATCCTCAGGTCCGCAATTACTTTTTTCCCTCTCTCTTCCCCCTGACGCCGATGCCCGTGCCTCTCTCTCCTCTCGTGCCCACGCCGTCACCATCGCTTGGCCATGCGTTGCCGATCTCTGGCAGTGCCACGGCAGCTGACAACCCTCTCTCAACATTGCTAATGGCTGCTACTGCCCCTGGCCCGAGTAGTTTCTTTCCTCTCCTCTCCATTCCTCGTTTGAGAAGATGGAGCATGGAGATTATGACCGAATGAGGAAAAGGAAGATGAATAAGCAAAGAGACAAGGATCCACCTCGCCATGGTTGAGGGAGGTCAATAGCAGCAAGAAGTAGTGTAGCTCCAAGGGGACTTGGTGATAGGGGGAGGCGTGAGCAATACATTGAAGATGAGGAGAGGCTAGAGATGACAGGTTGTACCACTGATGTCATTCCTAACACCCAACAACATCTCTCAGAGTTTGATGATAGATACATGAGAGATTTTGAGAGTGAGATCATCATGAGACCTCCAGATGACTCCTGCCAGCATGTAGTTATCAACAATTTTAAGAGTTGGAAGCTAGTGGAAGAGGCAAGAGGGATCAATCCCTATGCAGTGTGTAAAGATTTAGGCATTGATTACAGATTCTAAAATGAGTTTTATTCCAACTTTTATGCCACTGCCATTCTTGCATCCAAGAAAACCAAGATCATTAAGATGTAGTATATTGATTGGGATGAGATGTAGGAGAAGGAGGAGCCTGAGTTTGACAAGGTAATCAAGATTTGTGACAGGTTCCAGCTTTCAGACATCATGGGTTTCCAATATAACTGGAATGAGGAGGTCCTTGCATAGTTTCATGCCACATACTTCTATGACACGACCTCTTATGAGATACATTGGATGACTGATGGTCGACACTACCAAGTCGACTTTGTCACTTTCAACCAGATTCTTGGCTTTGAGGAGGAGCATAGAGGTTACACTTACATTCATGATGAGCCTCGAGCTGAGATCCGTGACATCAATTACATGTGGAGAGATAGAAGGATTGCAGATGGCAAGAGGAGTGGTCTACACAGCTTCTATTACATCCTCAACAACCTCATCAGGAACACCACCAACCTAAAGGATGGTGCAGCCTCAGATATTAATGGCTATGTGAGAAATGTGTTGGCTAGATTTGCTCTAGGTGGGGATAGGTTCAATGTCCCTAGATTCATGTGGACTGAGTTGAGATTTGCAGTGGACGATGGGAGGAGGGATCTGCCCTATGCCCCATACCTCATGTTCATGATTGAGAGGGTCATTGGATTTTATTTTCCAAAGGATGGGATGCACACCATCTACAAAATTGAGAAGACCTAGCTAGCTACAACTACTCAGGGAGCGGGGAGCTCTCATGCTCATGTAGATATCCCTGAGTCTTCTAGCTCTAGGTCTCACAGAGGAGGAAAGATGAAGAAGTTTGTCAAGTGGTTGAAGGCAATCTTCGACAAGTGCACCTATGCAGCTGACAGAGCATATGAGACACAGCTTGAGCAGCGTCAACTACATGGATAGGACCCTTCACCACTTCCTCCTATTCTACCTCCTCCATAGTATGACCTTCCAAGTCTCTCCGACATAGATTCAGATGATGAGAATGATGAGGATGAGGAGGAGCAGTAGGGACAAGCAGCAGATTAGGATGAGACCCTGGAGAGATATCGTTAGAGACAGGAGCTAAGGCGTTCCACTCGTTCCACTCGCTACACCGCCACTACTCACCATTAGGGCCGTGCACGTATTGACTCCGACGACGATGATGGTGATGGTGGTGCCAGGACTACTGCAGGAGGTGATGATATTGATTGGATGAATATCTAGGGAGATGACGAGTAGGTGTTGATCTTTCTTTTATTCTTTGCTTTTTGGTGCTTTATGCTAAAGGGGGAGAAAATTAGAGGGGTCAACAACTTTTAACTTTTCGACGCCATGGTCAGCAACTGCGCTTCATGTCCTATTCGATGAGTGTTAGTCTTCGCTAGGTGGAAAGTTTGAGAGTCGCTCAAAACTCTAAATTGTGAAATAATGCTACTATTTGACTCTTTGTGTATCAGACATGGACATGTATTGTTTGTGTGGATTAGAAGTCATCTTATTGTGCTAGGTTGCATTTTTTATCTGAGCTAGTTGTGTGGTGCTTGACTCTGTCTTGCTCATACAATCAGGTGCAGTAGTGTCGCACTCAGCAGCAGCAGCAAACACATGTGTGCATAAACTATCATACGCATCACGTATATATTTTCTTGACACAGTCTGCAGCACCCCATAGGAGCATGGATGTAGGGGGAGCCCCATCACTTTCACTAAAATATGAATCTTGGCTTATGCCAATTTGAGAATTCAATTCTCTATTCACATACTTGGGGGGAGGCTCTGCACCCATGGCTTGAAAGTCTCAGTATTTATTTCATATCTTTTGTAACCTCTAATTGGGTTGTCATCAATCACCAAAAAGGGAGAGATTGAAAGTGTAATCAAGCCTTAATTATGGGTTTTGGTGATAATGACAGCGTAATTAGAGAACTAATGAGATTTATCAAGATGACAAGCAGGGAATTTATATTTGAGGAAGCTACACGGAATGGAGGAGTCCCTAATTACAAATGTAGATGGCTTCAAACTCAAAGGAGGTTTTAATTCTTTTATATATTGAATTTGAGTATAGGAAAAGCCATACTATAAAGGGGGCACAATGCTTAAGCTAATATATGCTACCAAGTGCTCAAACAACCACAAGCATCCTCATATTCACAGCCAAGACAGTCTGCACTTCATTATTACCCTTACTGTCTTGCATGGTGCGAGCTCCGACTCGCTTGACCCCTTAGGTGCGAGCTCCGACTCACCTGACCCCTTGGGCGCGGGCTCCATCTCATCCGACCCCAAGGTCATGGGCTTTGGCTCACCCGACCCTTTGGTCGTGGGCTCCGTCTCACCCGATCCTAAGGTCACGGGCTCTAGATCGCCCAACCCTTTGTGTAACACCCTAGGTGTTTGGCTTCCACTAAATTGCATGTCATTTCATAAACATATGCATCATCTGTGTCATCATGCCATTATCATTAAAACATACATATGCAACATTTGCATATTCTGTTTGTTTCGTACTTTATTGCTTATGAATGGTGGGAGTGCAACATGCGAATGCAACATGGATTTCTCATACCTTGAAACATGGCAACATGGTAGTAATGTGACAAGTATAAAATAACAACAAAGTCATGAAACAGGTGAAACATTGCATTGCAACAATTGGGTGAAATGCTTGTTTTGTTGTTTCATCACATGTGATCATTTGAATTGGTATAACAATTGTGTAAAGTGGTTGATCATGGTCTAATACACCTTAACTACACTTAGGGTAATTGTTTGGACATTGTTCATGTAGATCAAAATGACAAATTTGCCCTTTAGGAGAGGTTTGACTTGAATTGACCCCTTGAGTGCCATTGTTTGACTGGTTCAAAAGACCAATTAGAGACTTTGCATGGCTGTGCACTCTTTACCAAAGTTGTAGCTAATTTATCAAGGAACAAAAGTTGTTTTATGATCATCTCATGAAAATGGCTAGAACAAGCTCAAACATGGCCCACAAGTCAAAATTGAAGGCTGATTCAAACACTTGAAAAATTTCCAAGTGTTATAACTGGATTCAGTTTCGTGTACCCAACTTTTTCACCTTGTATCTCCCTAACAAAGCCAAACCAGCCCGAGCTCCAATAATAAGAGTTGTAGTTCACATATAGATGATCAACTTTGTTAACTATGGCATAACCTAGATCGTCATAGAATAGGAGCTAATCACCGTCAAACTTGCTCTGTCAGTCGGGTCAATGGATGACTGAATCGCGTTTCAGACCAGCTACAGTGCTGGCCATTTCAGAAAACTTCCCACATGTGTGCGCCGCACGTCGCCGGTCGCCTGCTCACGCTGCCACGTGCCGCGGATGCCCTGGCACGGCCGGCCATGACTTGAGCTCGCCCAACGCGCCTGTCAACCAAATCACCAGTCCCATTTCCATTTCCTCCGCTCGCCATAGCTCCGCAGCAACAGAGCAGCAGCTCCGCCATTGCCGACTGGGCGTCGCCATCGCCTAGCTCACGCCTCGTAGCAAAAACGCGTTGCCCCGTTCACCCTGAGCCTCGCCGTGATCCCCTCTACCACCTCCACCGTGCAATCGGGTCAATCGAGTCTTGGTAAGGACGAATGCATCGTTTTCTTCCACCGCCACCATGGCTGACCTCGCCGGAGTTGGCGCTCCACGTAGCTAGCTGTCCTCGCGCCCTTGCCATCCCTCCTCTACCTTGCGCTAGGTTCAGTGCAGTCCACTGATGCTCATAGGGTCACACATTCGAGTCGTAGCGCCGTAGTCTCGCCGGAGCCGACCCTGCCATGGCCGCGCGCCGCCGTGCTCGTCGCCAACCCCGGTAGCCGTGGCAATAGCAGCGATTGAGGACACCGCTAGGTGCGCACGGGCATGGCGAACGTCGTAGCACCGCTGACCTCGCCGGAGGAGCCACCGGCGACGAGCTACGTCGCCGTCTCCTTCTCCTCCCCTGTCTGTTTCTCTGTTGCGTGGGTCCCGCGCGTCAATCGCCGCGGCTGAGGCGGGAGCCTGGCTGGGCTGCGCCGTTCTAGGCCGCGCCTATGCCTGCTTCGCGGGCTGCCGTTTCTTCGGGCCGGCCCACCAGTAGTTGATAGGTTTTCAAATGTGTTTTTGTTTTATTCTTTTCACAGATTTGTATAGATATTCAAAAATATGTATCTCCTAGTTGATAGATCCAAATGATGTGGTTCTAATTTTGTTGAGTTCATGATAATGTCTAGTTTTTATTAAAAATATAATCCATGCCTTGTTCTGTTATGAAAATAGGAGTTTTTATTTATCTCTTTTAATCATGCAAGAAATAGGGGTAATTATATCTTTTTTCTAGGTAGCTCCAAATGGCATGAAATTTTTATGGTGTACTGCTCATATCATGAATAACTTGTAGTTAAATTTTCATAAATTTTGGACACTGTATGTAGGAGATAGAAAATTATCTTGTTTGCATGGATGGATCTTGTGTGAATTTTCATAATTTTTCTATAGATCCAATGAAGGTAAAAATTGGTGGGTGCTATTCTTATGCTAGAATCATACTAGGAAAAAAAAGAAATTTGTTGCTTGACCCTTTTCAGTAGGGTTTCCTAATTATGCTAAAAATAGACATGCCACCTGTTATTTTGGGTACAGTAAGTTCTGCTTGCCCAATGGCTTCGAAATTTTTATGGTAGTCTATGTGAAGCATGAGATAGCTATTGTAATTTTTATAGATTTTTATGAATAGTTTGACTATATATTACTTTAATCATCTAATTAACTAAATAAATTTAAAAAGGATATTAAATAATTTATTTAGAAGTTGACACTATACTTTCTAGTGTTCCTCTGGTATGTGCAACAAGTTGGTAAACTTGGTTTGGTCAGATTAGGCTTTTGCATCATCATTAAATAATTAAGTTAGTAGCCCTAGCATTTCTGGATAGATTCTAAATTTACTAGAATTTGATTTGGTTAACGTAAGAATTATGTTGTGATGTTTACAATTGTTTTGTAGAGAATTTCATAAGCTTTCCAGAATATCCTCATGCAAGTCATTTGGAATTGTAGAACTCTTGTCGTGATTGAATTAAGGAACTACTCGTTTGCATGTAAAACCTTAACTTTGATTTATGTATGCCTTTACTATTCCTAAGCTTGTGGTAATGTTCCTAGGTGTTAGGCCTTTAACTGAAGATGAGCATCTTTATCTTAGGTTATTCAAGTTAGGTAAGTTGATCTTGTTCTTCCAGTTAAGTTAGATACATGCTTAAAGTGATTTGAATAGAGCTATTTTACTCGGTAAACGGGTGTCCAGTGATATTTTCGTTAAACATTTACTGTGATTCATTCATCATGAGCATCATGTCATTCCTAATGCATCCATGATATTTATTTTGTGCATCGGCATGCAATAGGTGTACCAGAGGGAGTAACACTGCTAGAATTCGAGGAACCGAGTGAGCAGCAGCAGCCGACACCGGAGGTTCAGGAGGTGCAGCCTTCAGGAGAAGTGCTAGACGAGGTCGCCGTTGAGTGCTCGGATCACCGTCCTTGCAACTTTGTGAAAGGCAAGCCCCAGAGCATATTAAGCCTCCTAATTTTTGAAATGCAGTTACAGTATTATTGTTACATATATATATTGTTGCATTAAGTTTAGGTGTTGGATGCAAACACTTGCTGCATTTGTTATCCAATACTTGTCCAGATATTGTTACCCTGAATCCTATGTAGTTCAGGCTCGTGTAGTGCTTAGCCCTGCTTAAACGCGGTAGAAGTCAGGTGATTTCCTGTCACCTACGAGATATAGGAAGATACATATGGCACGGTTGGCTATATTTGCTATCATGGAAAAAGAATCAGTCTTAATTTGAAATGGAGACCGAGCGGAGGCTTGCCGGTTTGAAGTGACTCCGTCTGTGTCGATTAAGGACTAAATCTTGGAGCCTTTCATATTCATGTTGAACGCATGCCTCTCTCTTAGTTGGCCGGGTCTAGAGACCGACCATGAAGCCGAGTAGCTCAACTCAGGTTGGGAGTCGATAAGTATAAAGTACGCCTCGGAAGGGAGCCATAGGCATGAGTCCAAGGGTAGGTGATTTAAAAGTCCTGATCGTCCTAGCAGAAGGGTAATCCCTGAGAGCGCTGGCGCTGATCGAACCCACGAATTTGGATCCTGAGTTGTCCCAAAGGTAACCCATGGCTACCTTGCTAAGTATGCTAGGGTGAGAGTTAGGAATACCCCCTCAGCTGAGTTGTAATTTGATTCGAGTTGCCGTCTCTCCCGGTTAGTGAGAACTTGATGGGCTTATCTCCAAAGTAGATACACTAAATAACATAATGGTTCGGAAATGATGATATGATGATGACAGCCTTATTATACCTGCTATGGTTAATATTGTTTGCTCCTAATAAGTGAGTGCTCTAGTACAGGTGCTAATCTAGTGGACAGGTAAATAATGATAAGATTGATGCTAAGTTTAAATTGGTTACTATAATCATAAGCTCTTTTTATGCAACTGTATCAAGCTAGCCCACCTGAAAAGCCTTGTATGATCATTGGTGTCTTTTATTTCTGGTTTTGTCGGGTAAGTCTAGCTGAGTACCTTCTCGTACTCAGGGTTTATCTTCCACCTGTTGCAGATGACCAGTTCTACTTTGGTTGCTGCAAGTACTGCCTTCTCCCAGCTAGGGATGAAGACTAGACCGTTGGACGTGATTTCTACTAGTTCTCGTACCTGATAATGCTTTTGTGGGACATGACTCAGACTTGGCAATGTATTTGAAAACTATGATGTTTTGTACTAAACTATGTTGCTTCCGCACACTCAAACTTGGTTTGTAATATGTTATTTGAACTCTGATGGATGTAATTCGAATGCTACTTGTGAAATGTTGTAACGAATGATGTGTTGTGTTGAATCACTATGATCTTGGTTTGTATGTCGAGAGTTTGTTGAAATCCTTCGTGATTTCCGGACTACCGGGATTATGGGAGCTTAAGTACAGGAATTTGATCGCTTCGGTGATTGTTTTTGTACTTACGTTCTTATGATTTGGTCGGTTCTGTTACAGCTGGCATCAGAGCAAGATTCAACACTAAACATGGCTTTTGTATATTTAAAACAAAAGTATTTGTGAAAATCCTAAATTAAATACTAAGTATTGCCAGTGGTCATATCCCTTATGCCCAAATAAGGACTCTTAGGTGGCTTATTAAAGTACTAACTTGGGGGTTCCTGCTTGTATCTGTTTTGTCGTCCATACGGTGTGCTATTGTATGGATGCCATCCACTTGGGTGGTAATGTATGGATCAAAATACCTCTACGCTCTGGTAAGTAGGAGTTGTGAGAGCATGACCGTCCAACCGTCGGTCTAGGGGAGAATAGTTGTGGTTGCTCGCATACTTACATGTTCAATCATGTATCTATGAGAGTACTTAAATGTGGGTATCTCTGACGGGTAGCTGTGATACTAGAGTATATGCATCAGGGGATGCATGTATGAAAGTATTTAGTTTACTGCTTGCTTTTTTATGCATTTTGGGAAATTACTAGGCTGAAATGAAATTTTCTACAGGTACATTAACAACGTATCGTTGTAGATCGACTAGCTACCGTATACAAGAGAACGTATATGTGCCACCGTATATTTTACTAGCCTTTAAATTTTTCTAGGTTTGTGAGGACGTACGGATCGTGCATGCATCATGTTCAAGCATACATGGCATTTCTTGCATTACTCCCTCCCTTAAAATATGATTGTCCCGACTAATTAAATTTCGTATCCCTTAAATGATTCTCCCCTTACGTTGCAACTTTTTGCTACAGATGGCGTGCACAAAACTTATTGCTCGCAAGTCCGCTGGAGGCAGGGTGCCTCGTCACCGGTTAGCTCCTCGTGAGCCCTGTCCTGAGCCTACTGAGGCGGAAAGGCTGAGGACAGAGCTGGCCCGGGTGACTGCTGAGAGGAATGCAGCTCAGCACCATTTGGAGCAAGTAACACAGGAACGGGATCAAGAGACCCTAGAGGTTCAGAGGTTGACAGTTGCTCATCACAATTGTGAACGTATGTTGATTCATGTGATGAACCAATGGAATGAAGCCTGGCATGAAGAGAATGTGTTGAGAGCATGACAGGTGGAGCTAGAGCAGCAAGTGGCAGTTGCCGAAGAGTACAATGACCATCTCCATGAGGAGGTTCACCTATTACACAATCAACTTCACCCTCTCCTACCACCTGATGATGAGGATGAGATGGGCTCTGGTGTCATCATGGCTGAAGGTGATGATGGCATTGAGGTCAATGGACCTGAGGACGTTCCACCTAATGAGGAGGAAGATGAGGAGTTAGAGCCTGCTAGTGATGAAGATGGAGGGGAGATCTTTGACACTGACTCCGAGGATGATGCATAGTTTAGCTTACTACTTAGCTAATGCGCTAGAGCTAGTCTTTTGTTGATCCTCATGCATGAACGAGTAGCTTTGTATCAAGTTAATCATTGGGATGTAATATCGAACCCTATGTTACCCTTGATGTAAGTTTGGAACCACTATGGCTTGGATGTAACCTATCAAATGTATTATGCTCCACGTATGTGAGCCTTTGATGTATTCCATCTTTGCGGTCTATAGATCTCGTTATTGGTTAAGTTCATCGCATTTATGTGTCAATTGATGCGCTTGAGGAGTTGTGTGATTGTGATGAATGATTGTGCCTCTGTTGATTATAAATGCATTCTCTCCAATGGAATCAGTTTGGCATAATTATACAATTCATCTACAAAAGTTTCCACATCGTCAGTGCTCATTGGCTATACCTTTTGTAGATGGCTTATAACCTTTATTGTGGTCATAGCATGGGAGATGAGGAACAACCACCTCCTCCACCACCCACACCAGCTGAGCTAATGCAAACAGTCGTGGAAAGTCAGCGCATGCTAGCTGAGGCTATGCGCCATATGGCTAACCGTGAGGATCGGCATGTCCGCCAGGGACCTGAGCCGAACCAGTACAGCAGCTTTAAGGACTTCATGGATACAAAGCCTCCTATCTTTCGTGAGGCAGAAGAGCCATTACAAGCTGATGAATGGTTGAGCACGATAGAGTAAAGGTTTGGATTGCTCCGTTTGACAGAAGGCATGAAAGCTTCGTATGTAGGACACCAGCTCCAAGGCCCTGCAGGCATCTGGTGGACCCATCACAGGACCACCTTCCCTGCAAATGTTGAGATAGTTTGGGACCAGTTCTAGATAGCTTTCCGGGGACACTTTATCCCTCCTGGTCTCATGGCCATTAAGCATACCGAGTTTATGAAGCTAACCCAAGGCAACAAGAGTCTTAACGAATACCTCCAGGCATTCAACAACCTAGCAAGGTATGCTCCCGAGTTCATCGATACTGATGCCAAAAGAATAGCTAGTTTCAAGAGGGGACTTTCCCCAAAACTGATGAAGTCTATGGGCAACTGCAAGTGTGTCACCTTCAATGAGTTTATCAGTGACACCCTGACTTAGGAGAATAATGATAAGATATATGATGCTTCCAAGAACCGTAAAAGAAACTTTGAGGCTGGTGCTTCTCAGTCTAAGGCTCCAATGGTATCCAAGACCTAGTACCGTCCACCCAATGCTAATGTCCGGTACCGCCCACCTCAGAAAAAGAATCAAGCTAAAACTGGTTTCCGCAAGGGGTACACAATTTCCTTGCCAAAGAATACCTCTGGGCAGGGCAGCTCCAATGCCCCACTAGCTAATAGGTCATGCTAGAGCTGTAACCAGCTGAGTCATTGGGCAAATAAGTGTCCCTATCCTTCCAAGCAGAATGCTCAAGGAAACGTCCATCAGGGGTGTGTTCACTACACGACTGTGGAGGAAATTCCTACTGGTGAAGTGGTCACCGCTGGTAAGTTCCTTGTTAATGATCACCCTGCAGTTGTGCTCTTTGATTCGGGTGCTTCGCATTCCTTTATGAGTTCTACTTTTGCATCTAAGCATAAGATGAATGTGATTACAATTGTCAAGGGTGGTTATTGTATTAGTGCTGCTGGAAATAATATCCTGACTAACCAAGTAGTTAAAGATGTAAAGATTGAGATTGGGGATCGAGAGTTCCTTACAGATCTTGTAGTTCTACCGGGGGTAGGAATCGATGTAATCCTAGGAATGAAGTGGATGAGCAGGAATGGAGTGTTGATCGATACATCAACCCGTGTGGTAATGTTGAGGGATCCTATGGATAAGAAGGGTTTTCTAGTACAGTTACCTCATGATATCTCTATCCACAATACAGCCAATGCTACCCTAGCTAAAGCCATTGAGGATCTACCGATTGTTTGTGAGTTTCCAGAAGTCTTCCCTGATGACTTGCCTAGATTATCTCCGGACCGTGATGTAGAATTCAGGATAGAACTCATTCCGGGTACGGCTCCTATTTCTCGAAGGCCCTATAGAATGCCGCCCAATGAGTTGGCTGAGCTAAAGAGTCAGTTGAATGAGCTATTGAAGAAAGGTTTGATTCGGCCTAGTTCTTCTCCTTGGGGTTGTCCGGCTATATTTGTGAAGAAGAAGGACAAGTCTCTGCGTATGTGCGTGGATTATCGCCCCCTTAATGCTGTTACTATCAAGAACAAATACCCTCTTCCTCACATCGATATTCTGTTTGATCAGCTCTCCAAAGCTAAGGTATTCTCCAAGATTGATTTGAGGTCTGGCTACCATCAGATCAAAATTCATCCTGAAGATATACCAAAGACAGCTTTCTCTACTCGTTATGGCTTGTTCGAATACCTCGTCATGTCCTTTGGGTTGACAAATGCTCTAGCACACTTTATGTACCTGATGAATTCTGTATTCATGCCGAAATTAGACAAGTTTGTCGTCATGTTCATTGATGATATCCTTATATATTCTTAGAATGAAGAAGAGCATGCTGAACATCTGAGAATTGTTTTAACTCGGTTACATGACAACCAGCTTTATGCTAAGTTCAGCAAGTGCGAATTCTGGTTGAACAAGATACCTTTTCTGGGTCATGTGTTATCTAGAGATGGAATTTTGGTTGACCCTACTAAGGTGCAAGAAGTCCTTGAGTGGAAGGCACCTACTACGGTCATAGAAGTCTGAAGTTTCCTATGATTGGCTGGCTATTACCGTCGCTTTATCCTGGATTTCTCAAAAATCACCAAGCCCATGACTCGACTACTTCAAAAGGATGAGAAGTTTGTGTGGACTCCGAAGTGTGAAGAGGCTTTCCACACTTTGCGGACCTTACTAACCTTTGCTCCTGTATTGGCACAACCTGACATCGAGAAGCCTTTTGATGTCTACTGTGATGCATGTGGCACCGGTTTGGGGTGTGTTCTTATGCAGGAGGGCCAGGTCATTGCTTATGCTTCACGCCAGCTTCGAAAACATGAAGTGAACTATCCTACCCATGACTTAGAACTAGCCGCAGTTGTTCATGCCCTGAAGATTTGGAGACATTACTTGCTGGGTAATGTGTGCAACATCTATACTGACCATAAAAGCCTCAAGTATATCTTTACTCAACCCGAGTTGAACATGCGTCAACGACGATGGTTAGAATTAATCAAAGACTACAACCTTCAAGTTCACTACCATCCTGGTAAGGCAAATGTGGTTGCTGATGCCTTAAGCAGAAAGGCCCATTGCAATTCCTTAGTTAGTGAAGACTTTCATCTAGCACACCTCCTTCATCTTGTAGTGCTCCACAATATCATTGTGGATTGCTCTCTTAGAAGTCGAATTATCAAACTCTAGAAGACTGATGTGGGTGTGTTTCACATCAAGCGGAAGATGAAAGAGAAAGAGACTAAGCACTTTAGGGTCAATGACAAAGGAATTATCTGGTTTAATGATAGGCTTGTGGTACCCAAAGACAAAGAACTTAGAAATCAAATTATGGCTGAAGTCCATTCTTCTAAATTGTCCATCCATCCTGGTAGCAGTAAAATGTATCAAGATCTCAAGCTGTATTATTGGTGGACCAAGATGAAGAAAGAAATCGTAGCTTATGTGGCAAAGTGTGATAACTGTTGCAGAGTCAAGGCTATTCACATGAGGCCCGGATTATTGCAGCCACTCTCTATTCTTGGCTGGAAGTGGGAAGAAATTAGCATGGATTTTATTATTGGATTACCCACTACCAAAAAGGGTTGTGATTCCATCTGGGTTATCGTAGATCGTCTAACTAAATCCGCTCACTTTATTCTGGTCAAGTCTACCTATCACCCTCACAATTATGCTGAGATTTATTTTCAACAAGTGGTACGTCTCCATGGTGTACCCAAATCCATTGTTTCTGATAGAGGACCGCAATTCACGGCTCGCTTTTGGGAGTGCTTACATCAGAATCTTGGCACTCATCTAATCCGCAGTTCTGCCTATCATCCACAAACATCGGGATAGACTGAGCATGTTAATCAAATTCTTGAAGACATGCTTAGAGCTTGTCTTATCTCTTGCAAAGGCTCTTGGGAGGACTGGTTACCTCTCGCTGAATTCTCTTATAACAACAGTTATCAAGAGAGTATCAAAATGGCTCCTTTTGAAGCTCTTTATGGCCACAAGTGTAGAACTCCTTTGAACTGGGTGGAACCTGGAGAAAGAAGATTCTATGGTATTGATTTTGTAAAAGAAGCCGAAGAGCAAGTTTGAACTATACAGAAGAATATGACTGCCGCTCAGGCTAGACAAAAGAGCTATGCTGACAAGAGAAGAAAACCTATTGAGTTTGAAGTAGGTGATCACGTTTATCTAAAGGTATCCCCTATGAAAGGAGTAAAACATTTTGGAATTAAAAGGAAGCTTGAGCCTCAATATGTTGGACCTTACCGTATTATCGAGAAAAGTGGAAGAGTAGCATATAAGCTCGATCTACCACGTGAGATGGGAGCTATATTCCCGGTATTCCATGTGTCCCAGCTGAAGAAGTGTCTTTGTATTCTCGAGGAAAGAATAGCAATAAGGAAAGTCAACTTGAAATCTGATCTTTCTTATGAGGAAAAGCCCATGCAAGTTCTAGATACTCAAGAGAGAGTGACTCGTACGTGAGTAGTTAAGTTATACAAGGTAGTTTGGAGTAATCATAGCGAACAGGATGCAACCTGGGAGCGGGAAGATTATTTAAAGGAAAATCATCCAACTTTCTATACTAAATGGTACGCGTTCCAAATCTTGGGACGAGATTTTTCTAAGGGGGGAAGGCTGTAACACCCTAGGTGTTTGGCTTCCACTAAATTGCATGTCATTTCATAAACATATGCATCATCTGTGTCATCATACCATTATCATTGAAACATACATATGCAACATTTGCATATTCTGTTTGTTTCATACTTTATTGCTTATGAATGGTGGGAGTGCAACATGCGAATGCAACATGGATTTCTCATACCTTGAAACATGGCAACATGGTAGTAATGTGACAAGTATAAAATAACAACAAAGTCATGAAACAGGTGAAACATTGCATTGCAACAATTGGGTGAAATGTTTGTTTTGTTGTTTCATCACATGTGATCATTTGAATTGGTATAACAATTGTGTAAAGTGGTTGATCATGGTCTAATACACCTTAACTACACTTAGGGTAATTGTTTGGACATTGTTCATGTAGATCAAAATGACAAATTTGCCCTTTAGGAGAGGTTTGACTTGAATTGACCCCTTGAGTGCCACTGTTTGACTGGCTCAAAAGACCAACTTAGAGACTTTGCATGGCTATGCACTCTTTACCAAAGTTGTAGCTAATTTATCAAGGAACAAAAGTTGTTTTATGATCATCTCATGAAAATGGCTAGAACAAGCTCAAACATGGCCCACAAGTCAAAATTGAAGGCTGATTCAAACACTTGAAAATTTTCTAAGTGTTATAACTGGATTCAGTTTCGTGTACCCAACTTTTTCACCTTGTATCTCCCTAACAAAGCCAAACCAGCCTAAGCTCCAATAATAAGAGTTGTAGTTCACATATAGATGATCAACTTTGTTAACTATGGCATAACCTAGATCGTCATAGAATAGGAGCTAATCACCATCAAACTTGCTCTGTCAGTCGGGTCAATGGATGACTGAATCGCGTTTCAGACCAGCTACAGTGCTGGCCATTTCAGAAAACTTCCCACACGTGTGCGTCGCGCGTCGCCGGTCGCCTGCTCATGCTGCCACGGGCCGCGGATGCCCTGGCATGGCCGGCCACGACTTGAGCTCGCCCAACGCGCCTATCAACCAGCTCACCAGTCCCATTTCCATTTCCTCCGCTCGCCGTAGCTCTGCAGCAATAGAGCAGCAGCTCCGCCATTGCCGACTGGGCATCGCCATCGCCTAGCTCATGCCTCATAGCAAAAACGCGTTGCCCTGTTCACCCTAAGCCTTGCCGTGATCCCCTCTACCACCTCCACCGTGCAATCGGGTCAATCGAGTCTTGGTAAGGACGAATGCGTCGTTTTCTTCCACCGCCGCCATGGCTAACCTCGCCGGAGTTGGCGCTCCACGTGGCCAGCTGTCCTTGCGCCCTTGCCATCCCTCCTCTACCTTACGCTAGGTTCAGTGCAGTCCACTGATGCTCGTAGGGTCACACATTCGAGTCGTAGCGCCGTAGTCTCGCCGGAGCCGGCCCTACCGTGGCCGCACGCCGCCGTGCTCGTTGCCAACCTCGATAGCCATGGCAATAGCAGCGATTGAGGACACCGCTAGGTGTGCACGGGCATGGCGAACGTCGTAGCACCGCTGACCTCGCCGGAGGAGCCACCGGCGACGAGCTACGCCGTCGTCTCCTTCTCCTCCCCTGTCTGTTTCTCTGTTGCGTGGGTCCCGCGCATCAGTCGCCGCGGCTAAGGTGGGAGCCTGGCTGGGCTGCGCCGTTCTGGGCCGCGCCTACGCCTGCTTCGCGGGCCACCGTTTCTTTGGGCCGGCCCACCAGTAGTTGATAGGTTTTCAAATGTGTTTTTGTTTTATTCTTTTCACAGATTTGTATAGATATTCAAAAATATGTATCTCCTAGTTGATAGATCCAAAAGATTTGGTTCTAATTTTGTTGAGTTCATGATAATGTCTAGTTTTTATTAAAAATATAATCCATGCCTTGTTCTGTTATGAAAATAGGAGTTTCTATTTATCTCTTTTAATCATGCAAGAAATAGGGGTAATTATATCTTTTTTCTAGGTAGCTCCAAATGGCATGAAATTTTTATGGTGTACTGCTCATATCATGAATAGCTTGTAGTTAAATTTTTATAAATTTTGGACACTATATGTAGGAGATAGAAAATTATCTTGTTTGCATGGATGGATCTTGTGTGAATTTTCATAATTTTTCTATAGATCCAGTGAAGGTAAAAATTGGTGGGTGCTATTCTTATGCTAGAATGATACTAAGAAAAATAAGAAATCTATTGCTTGACACTTTTTAATAGGGTTTCCTAATTATGCTAAAAATAGACATGCCACCTATTATTTTGGGTACAGCAAGTTCTGGTTGCCCAATGGCTTCGAAATTTTTATGGTAGTCTATGTGAAGCATGAGATAGCTACTGTAATTTTTGTAGATTTTTATGAATAGTTTGACTATATATTGCTTTAATCACCTAATTAACTAAATAAATTTAAAAAGGATATTAAATAATTTATTTAGAAGTTGGCACTATACTTTCTAGTGTTCCTCTGGTATGTGCAACAAGTTGGTAAACTTGGTTTGGTCAGATTAGGCTTTTGCATCATCATTAAATAATTAAGTTAGTAGCCCTGGCATTTCTGGACAGATTCTAGATTTACTGAAATCCGATTTGGTTAACATAAGAATCATGCTGTGATGTTTACAATTGTTTTGTAGAGAATTTCATAAGCTTTCCAGAATGTCCTCATGCAAGTCATTTGGAATTGTAGAACTCTTGTCGTGATTGAATTAAGGAACTACTCGTTTACATGTAAAACCTTAACTTTGATTTATGTATGCCTTTACTATTCCTAAGCTTGTGGTAATGTTCCTAGGTGTTAGGCCTTTAACTAAAGATGAGCATCTTTATCTTAGGTTATTCAAGTTAGGTAAGTTGATCTTGTTCTTTCAGTTAAGTTAGATACATGCTTAAAGTGATTTGAATAGAGCTATTTTACTCGGTAAACGGGTGTCCAGTGATGTTTTCGTTAAACATTTACTGTGATTCATTCATCATGAGCATCATGTCATTCCTAATGCATTCATGATATTTATTTTGTGCATCGGCATGCAATAGGTGTACCGGAGGGAGTAACACTGCTGGAATTCGAGGAACCGAGCGAGCAGCAGCAGCCGACACCGGAGGTTCAGGAGGTGCAGCCTTCAGGAGAAGTGCCAGACGAGGTCGTCGTTGAGTGCCCGGATCACCGTCCTTGCAACTTTGTGAAAGGCAAGCCTCGGAGCATATTAAGCCTCCTAATTTCTGAAATGCAGTTACAGTATTATTGTTACATATATATATTGTTGCATTAAGTTTAGGTGTTGGATGCAAACACTTGCTGCATTTGTTGTCCAATCCTTGTCCAGATATTGTTACCCTGAATCCTATGTAGTTCAGGCTCATGCAGTGCTTAGCCCTGCTTAAACGTGGTAGAAGTCAGGTGATTTCCTGTCACCTGTGAGATATAGGAAGATACATATGGCACGGTTGGCTATATTTGCTATCGTAGAAAAGAACCAGTCTTAATTTGAAATGGAGACCGGGTGGAGGCTTGCCGGTTTGCAGTGACTCCATCTGTGTCGATTAAGGACTAAATCTTGGAGCCTTTCTTGTTTATGTTGAACGCATGCCTCTCTCTTAGTTGGCCGGGTCTGGAGACCGACCACGAAGCTGAGTAGCTCAACTCAGGCCGGGAGTCGATACGTATAAAGTACGCCTCGGAAGGGAGCCATAGGCGTGAGTCCAAGGGCAGGTGATTTAAAAGTCCTGATCGTCCTGGCAGAAGGGTAATCCGTGAGAGCGCTGGCGCTGATCGAACCTGCGAATTTGGTTCCTGAGTTGTCCCAAAGGTAACCCACGGCTACCCTTGCTAAGTATGCCAGGGTGAGAGTTAGGAATACCCCCTCAGCTGAGTTGTAATTCGATTCGAGTCGCCGTCTCTCCCGGTTAGTGAGAACTTGACGGGCTTATCTCCAAAGTAGATACACTAAATAACATAATGGTTCGGAAATGATGATATGATGATGACAACCTTATTATACCTGCTATGGTTAATATTGTTTGCTCCTAATAAGTGAGTGCTCTAGTACAGGTGCTAATCTAGTGGACAGGTAAATAATGATAAGCTTGATGCTAAGTTTAAATTGGTTACTATAATCATAAACTCTTTTATGCAACTGTGTCAAGCTAGCCCACCTGAAAAGCCTTGCATGATCCTTGGTGTCTTTTATTTTTGGTTTTGTCGGGTAAGTCTAGCTGAGTACCTTCTTGTACTCAGGGTTTATCTCCCACCTGTTGCAGATGACCAGTTCTACTTTGGTTGCTGCAAGTACTGCCTTCTCCCAGCTGGGGATGAAGACTAGACCGTTGGACACGGTTTCTACTAGTTCTCGTACCTGATAATGCTTTTGTGGGACATGACTTAGACTTGGCAATGTATTTGAAAACTATGATGTTTTGTACTAAACTATGTTGCTTTCGCACACTCAAACTTGGTTTGTAATATGCTATTTGAACTCTGATGGATGTAATTCGAATGCTACTTGTAAAATGTTGTAACGAATGATGTGTTGTGTTGAATCACTACGATCTTGGTTTGTATGTCGAGAGTTGGTTGAAATCCTTCGTGATTTCCGGACTACCGGGATTATGGGAGCTTAAGTACAGGAATTTGATCGCTTCGGTGATTGTTTTTGTACTTACGTTCTTATGATTTGGTCGGTTCTGTTACACTTTGGTCACAGGCTCCGTCTCGTCCGACCCCAAGGTCGCGGGCTCCGGCTCGCCAAACCCTTTGGTCGCATCATCATCTCGCCTGACCTCTTGGGTGCAGTGTCCGTTGAGGGCTGAGGGTATATATACCTTTCCCTTTTCTCTCCAACGGCTATCTGCGATTTAAAATGACCATTGGGGGTTGTGGGGTATATATACCTTTCCTCTTCCTTTCTAACGGTAACCAACCGGCTCTCTTTTTCCTCACTTCAGCATGCCAAAACAGAGCAGGAGCTCTCTCTCTCACTCACTCCATTGTTGACCTCAAGGCCTCAAGCAAATCCATTGATTTTCTCCATCAATCCTTGAGGGAAAAGGGTCCAAAACTCGAATAGAGAGTAGCTCCATTGATTCCTAAACTCTAAAAAGCACTTGGTTCACGTCTTAGCCAGCGGTTATGTTTGTTACTCTTGGAGCTTGGCTCCTAGCCGGCTAGAGCGTCGCCCGATGAGCTTGCCAAGTTTGTGGCAGCACCGGGAGGTTTGTAATCACCTCTTGTAGCGATTAAAATCACCCCTCATCTCAAGAGTTCACTCTCTTGACTTGAGAACGAGGTAGGGTTGTAAATCCCTAAGCCTTAGTGGTATACCTCAACAACGTGGACATAGGCAAGCCTTGGTGACGAGCTGAACCATGGGATAAATCCTTGTGTCATCTTGTGCTTGTGTTGCTACACTTGTGTTCTTGTTGTTGTTGAGGTGATCTCTAGAGTTTAAGGCTAATCTACTTATGTGAGGTGTTCCCACCACTTTCAACTGTAGATCTGTGATCTACTACTCTGTAGGAAGTTAAGAAATTTACCCAATCTAAATTTCGTTGGGTAGATTTTGAACTGTGAACTAATATCTCCTGCAGGTGTGGTAGTGCCGCGCTCACAGAGCAGTAGTGCGATGGGTGAATTTGACTTCGCTTTGAGTTAAATTTTTACAGGCCTATTCACCCCCTCTAGGCGTTCCAGTGATCCTACAATATATACACTCCACTCACTTGCATCCATTGATTTCAAATGTTAGTGAGATTGGAGAGCCTCTAGTGCATTTGCATTGTTATTTTTGCATCTTGTGGCACTAGTTGGGTGTGTCGTCTGGTGGACCGCTTGTTACTCTTGATGATTATCGTCACCTAGCTGGTTTGGAGTTGGAGGGATCATTGAGCTTCTATTGGTGATTGTTGCCGGCTCCAATCAAGCTATTGTAAGGGGCTCTTGTGCTCATCTTCGCAGGAGATCGTGAAGAGTAACTCTAGTGAAATGCTCGAGGCTAGTTGGAGTGCATCACTAGATTGATTCTTGCGGTACCCAAGTTGTGGATCCAACTTGTCATGCTAGTTAGCGCGTGAATCATGATTTAGGGACTCGCTACAATGAGGACGTAGGTTGCCGCAAGCAACTGAACCTCGGAGGTAATCCTCGGGCTTCTAACTCCGTCTTCAGCTCAGAAGCACAAAACTTCTAAAAAGGGGAACAATAGCAAGGCTTGAGTACTACTCAGCAAGCCACACCAATGATGCAAACCTTCAAGAGGAGCCAAGGGAGGTTTGTGTTTATTTGCATAAAGGCAGTTGTAAACATCTGACTTATTATGCACTAGAGCAAGAAGCTATTTTTCTCTCTCTATTGGTTCTAAAAATGAACTAGGAGCCGATGAAGTTTGCCAAATCGGGTCTTAATTAAATGCATGGATTTGTGGACAAAACAGAACCGCAAAAGATATTTTGTGAATGGAGGGAGTATATGTAATTTACCTGTGAATGGTGGGATTATATGTTGATACTAATTTCTCATGACAAAATTTAGTTTAGATGCCATAAACCACTTTTGGTAATTGAAAAACAATGCAATTTTAAGTACTGCTCGTGCACATATAAATGACAATGCTAGGCTATGACAAGTACTTCATGTAAATGTAAAGTAATAAATAGTAACACATACCATTACCCTTAGTAGTTGAAGCCTATCTTCATCATTAGACATGAAGCTTATTATTCATTATTAGATTATTTAAGTGTAATCTTCATTGCAACTAATACATCTACCATTAGAAGTGTAACAATCTTCGTCATTTAAGATGGATCTTAGCATTGCTTCAATACAAACATGTTCTCAACATGCTTCAACCTCTTGAATGAAAGAACCAAACAAGATGAAAATTTGTAAAACATATGCCGGCATCAAGCAAAAAATGGATTTTGAAGATTGGCACAAGGACTCAGTGTTTAATAGGATCATGCCCCTCATTCTCATCCTCCGTTACATATTTGATTTTGACACGTGGAGTAATGTTTGTGAATTTGGAGGAGAGATGAACTCCGTTCCTATTCCAAAGGAGTTTGTGACAGTAAAATCGGAACCGTGGAGCCCAGCAGCAGTTGCGAAGAAACGAGAAGACCAAACACGGCCCAAGAGACCCCCGCGCGACGCGCCTCGACCCCCTTCTATCGTGTCCAATCCCGCCGCGCGCCCCTTCGGCCGCACCGCACCGAAGCAAACCACCACCAGGCCAGAGGGCCAAGTCCCAACCAAACCCCTCCCGGCCTCCCCCCAAATCCGAAGCCGAAAAAAAAAACAACCAACATTTTTCCTTCCCCATTTTCTCCACCCACGAACTCGTCGTCTCCCATCCCCGGCCGCCGCCGCCTCATCCCTCCCCCCTCCCCTCCGTTCCCTCACCCCACCAAAACCCTAGCCGCCGCACCCAAGCGAGCTCGCGCTCCCCTCTCCCCGCCGCCACGGCTGTCTAGATCCCGCGCGCCCCCTAGGGCTTCAGGGCCCCGCGTCGCCAGCTTCCGCATCTGGGTTGGTGGTGTTCCCGCTAGGGTTGGCCCGCCATGCCTCGGAGCTCGCGTCACAGGTCGCACCGGTCCCACATGCGGGGAGGGTCCGCGGACCGGTCGGAGTCAGAGGGCGAGGAGTCGGCTCCGGTCGCCGGCGCGCGGGAGGAGGCCTCGGCGGCGGCTAGGGTTTCCAGAGATCCCGAGCCCGAGAGGCGCCGCTCGTCCTCGGGGAAGGAGGCCGTGAGATCGGGGAACGGGTACGCGGAGCACGGGAAGAAGAGGAAGGAGAGGGTTGAGGAGGCCGTGGTGGATGTGGTCAGCGACCGGTGGAACAGTGGCGTCTGCGACGATCACCTGGTCGACAAGAGGTCCAAGAGTGAGACCTTTGGGCATGCTGAAGTGGAGAAACTGGCCGACAAGTCTAGGGGATCAGGGGATGAGTCCAAGAGGTCAAGCAGGCGGGCGGTGGTTGTGGATGACAGGGCTGAGGAGGTTGCGTCCAAGAGTGACTCTGGGAAGCGGAGGTCAGAGAAAGAGAAGGAATTGGGGAGGAAGGAGAGTACTGGGCATTATAAGGATGACAGAGATAGGGAGAGGGAGAAAGAAAGGGAAAGAGAGAAAGAATGGGAGCGGCAGAAGGAGAGAGATAGAGAGCGTGACAAGGAAAGAGAACGGGAGAAGGAGAGGGAGAGAGAACGGGAACGAGAGCGGGAGAAAGACAGGGATCGAGAGCGGGACAGGGAACGGGAGAGGGAGCGCGAGAGGCAGAAGGAGCGGGAGAGGGACAAGAAAGATTATGATTCCAAGCATGAGAGGTATGAGGATGGCGGTGGCAGAAAGAGTGGCTCGAAGACGAGTAGGACGGAAGAGGAGGCCTACTCATATAGGAGAGATGCAGATGCCAATGGTAAGTAGCCAATTTTCTACTTGTTCTCCCCAATACCAATAGCATTCCTGCTCTATGTATGATTATATGCCATGTTCCTACGCAACGTGTTACATTTTTCTTATCCTGATTTCATTTAGAGCCTACCCCAACTTGTTTGGGACTGACAGGCTTTGTTGTTGTTTGATTTCATTTAGAGTTTTGCATGATGCTATCGTTATTTTAAATAGTGCTAGCATATATTAATAAACTTGGCGAAAATGGTTGTAACCTGTGGAGTTCATAGTGTTCCTACATTTGTATTGTTTTCTACCACACTGAACGATTTAATATCCATGTTTCCCTTTGCTACATTAAACCCTGTTCTGCTTATTATATATAGCTTACAGCTTGATATCTTGTTGTAAAGTTATATGAAACTGTATTTATTGTACTTCTGATCTATTGCTTTTTTGCTCTATGTTGAATGGTGTTTACCTATGTACTTGTTTTACCTGAATTCTACTTGTTTGAGTTTCCTTATATATGTTTTTTTCGTTTGTTTTCTTTTCTTTTGCTAAGCATTGCCTTCTAAACTACTTCTTTTGGAGACAGAAATTTCAGCAAAAGAGAAGTACAATAATCCTGATATGCAAGCTGACAAACACAACCGAAGAAAAGATGATTCTGAAGATACAGATAAGTGGCCCGCTGACAATAGAGACAGCGATGACAGAAAGACCTTCTCCAGATATGAACATGCTAAATCTAGGAGTTCTAAGGAACAAAGGTTTGATGATGACAAGTATAAGGAAAAGTACAAGGATGATTACGGAAGGGATAAAAGGCAACATGACGACAAGTTTTCTGATGAGCGAGTGGCCCGTGGTCATGAAAGTGATAGAGCTGATTATAAGAGTGCTAAAGATGGGCACAGAAGCTCAGAGAGCCATTACAGAAAGGATGCAGTTCAAGATGTTGATCATTATGAGGATTATGGCAATAGGTATAAGGAAACTAGAGGGAAAAAACGACCTCCAGAGGAAAATGATGACCAATACGATTTAAAGCCTCCAAGCACACGTGATCAACGTGTGCATTTGGAAAAATCTTCAGGCAGTGGGCGTCTGGATTCTCTGATTGAGAGAGCAAGACCAGATCGTAGTTCTAGTCCAAGTAAAATCCACTCAAGAAGTTCACCTAGCCCAAGTTCTTATCACGACAAGGATCAAAGCCGGTAACTTTTATTCTATATGGTTATACATATACTGCACTCATCTCTTACAATGGTGCAGCATTGTAGCTGTACCTTGTCCTAGTATTACAGTAATCTGTTTATTATATATTTCTATTTAATGTTAACTATGAGTATTTGTTCCTTACTAATGACATGTATTATGTGCATAGTTTGTGTGCTAAATTATTGCAGTATTTCTATGCATAAGGTAGCTGGTCATCTTTGTGGCAGAAAAAAGCTTGATAGAACTATTGCCATTTTCGATTCAATTGTTTTTCTATTGGCTGATAATTTTTGAGGTGAAATAATTGCTAGCATTGTGGGCTAATGAATTAAGTTTCAGAGGGTGTCCCTGAAATTAGCTTTCATGAATTATTGTTTGTCAGTTATATTTGCTAACTACAGTTGTTTTGGGTGATAAATTATTTGAAGAGACTATCTATTGTTAGTTGTAATAGATCTGTAGGTCGGGAAGTTCGTTTTGAGGTCACAGTTTATTTATCAGATACAGTTTGGTTGGCTCCTTGTGGTTGGTTTTATTTCTAGCCTTAAAAAACTGTCTCATGTTAGTAAGTTCCAGAATGGATCAGTTGGTTCATGGCTGGGGAGTTCCTTTATGAGGTGCAGGGTTAATATTTTTCTATCTAAAATAGTTTATTTGGCTTCTTGCGAATTGATTTTTTTAATAATCCACATAAAAGAAAAACTATATATTGTTTCAGTGGGTGTCACCATGGATGTTGATCTTCCTAGCCAGCACCTCTCTTATTTAGTTTACAGAGGTTGTTGGCCAAGTGAGGCTTGATCATTCCTTGAACTTCATGGTATCTGTTTTAGATATTGTTTTTTTTTGACAACTTTAGATGTTGGTTTTAGATTTTCAAATATTGCAATCTTGTAATCAATTAACAGATTTTGGGGTTAAGTTATCTGCATTCCTCTTGTATGCTTTGTTTCTTCTAACATCTGAAATGGTTAATTATTGATGTCCAGGCATGGATCTAAAGCAATAGATCATGGAAAGAGAGAAATGCCATATGATGAGAGAAATAGTCGGCCAAGAACATCTTCTGGTAGAGAAAGGACACCTGCTTCTAGACTTCGTGACAGGGATGCAGAAAATTGGTCTTCTGAAAGGCTTAAACAGAAGGATGATCACCAGCCTCGTGAGGTAGCATTGGAAATTTCTACATCATCACACTATGAACGCACACCTAGGAAAGATAAGCATACTTCACCAAAACAGCTGTCTGAAAAATCTCCATCCTCAGGTGACCAGAGGTTTTCAGGTAGGCTTAGTGGTGGGCGTAGTCTAGATAGTAAAGGAGAAAGAAACAGCCTTACGAAATACAGAGATAGAGATAGTGACCTAGCCCAAGAACGATCACATCATCAAGATCGAACACCAGCTAAAGTTCTGTTCAGAGAGCCAACACCGTCAAATTCATCCATAAGTAGAGGTGGTCATTTTTCGGGCAGTTCACCAAATCATCCTCTGCCACCTTCTGCAAGGAACAGTGATTCTTCCTTCCTGGGTCTGCATGATGATGACCGTAGGCCTCAAAATGGAGATAGGAGGTTCCATGGTCATCAAAAGAGGAATGACATGAATTCTGTCCGTGGACATGGGCATGCCTGGAACAATCCACCAAACTGGCCTTCTCCAGTTTCTAATGGTTTTGTCCCCATCCAACATGGTGGTGCTCCTGGTTTTCATCCGCCTGTCCATCAGTTTCCAGGCCCACCTATGTTTAACCTTAGACCTCAAATGAAGTTAAACCAACCTGGAGTTTCATATCCCATGCATGATGCTGTTGATAGGTTTTCGACCCACATGCGCCCATTTGGGTGGCCTAATCATCTGGATGAATCATGCCCACCTCATATGCAAGTTTGGAATGGAGGCAGTGGTGTGTTTCCTGGTGAACCCTATATGTATGGTAGGCAAGGGTGGGATCAGAATAGACCTCATGCTGGCAGCAGGGGTTGGGAGCTGACTGGTGATGTATCCAAGGGACCAAGTGATGTGCCGGATGCTGAACTTCTGGTAGCTGAGCCTGACTCTGCAATAACTGCTGTTTCTGATTCTGGTGGACAACACAATCTTCAACCTCAGGCCGAGCAGAAGGAAATTCCACACTTGACTGCTGAAACAATTGAAGCAAAGGATGATGATTCTAAAAGGTCAAAAAGATTGGAAGCTCCTCAAGGAGCACAACTTGTGACTTCTATGCAGTTAAAGAATGGTGCAGTCTTTTCTAAAAACTATCTATCCAGGATCAGTGTCTCACATGATCTTGTTGAGTCAGAGTTATACAAAAGGTGCATATCCTTGCTGGGAGACTTGGGCGTAACAAAAGCCTCTCGTTTGGTTAGGAATGAACTTCAGGTATTTGCATTCGTTAAAATTTATTTAGGTTTCTGTTTCCTGACTTTTATATTCTTATTATGGTTGCTACTATGTTTCTAAAGCAGGATAATGGAAATATTGAAAAAATGTCTACAAAATATGGAAGCTTCAACCCTCTCACTTCACGTTACCTCAAGGGTGACAGTACAATCTTTCAGGCAAGCTCTTTTTTCTCTACCAATCTTCTCTAGAACTTCTATTTGAAAGTAAAAACATCTGTTTATTGTTCACTATTGGATATCTGTATAGCTCTATTACACAAATTAGCTATCAGTTTATTGATTGATACGGGAATGTTAACTTTCTCCTTTTCGACAATGACAGAGAGCTTTGGCCCTTCATAAGAACCAGACTCAAAAGGGTTTAATTACTGCATCTGCATTAGTAAAAATGGAAGAGAACATGGATGTAAGAGAAGATGACCATGACATGGAAATGCTTGAACCAGTGGTGAGCAATCCTGCTCTGCAACGTCACACTGATGTCATGGGGGAAGGATCACTGTCAAAACAGGAACTTGGTGATGGCATTGGGGGAACCATTCCAGCAACTATAGGATCTGGGGGTCTGGATGCACCTCCAGAAATTCTCCTTCCCCAACCTGAGGTGGTGGTGGCAACAACAGCAATCACACAGCCTAACAAGGACATGGAGGATGTGTTGCCTCCAGCAATTGAGGATGGTGCACTACAAGCAACCCTTGAACATGCTGTTGGCATACTGGAAGTTACACCTGCTGATGGCTTGGAGGATGTTGCACCTTCTGCTGTTGGAGAATCAGGTGATGACATGGAAATTATACCCCCTGCTATGGCAGAACCTCGAGTAGGCAAGGAAGCTGCTCCTGTTGCTAGCCCTGCTGATAGTCAAGAGAAGCCCTCCATCATGCAAGATACTGAGACAGGTATGGAGGTTGAGGTTGATAAGGTTAACGGTGATAGTCCTGGGGTCGGTAGGGTGAGTTCTATCCTTGGCACCAAACTTGATGTTGCTGCAACTGATGGGGATTCTGAAGCTTTGTTGGTGGAAAGTAGGGTAAATTTAAGTCGGATACCTAATTCCCCAGAAAGTACACATTGAACTCCTTTTATTCCATTTTAATTACTTTTTGTCTGAGGGTCTTGTGCCCTCAGCCTAGCTTTTTGAGCTGCCATATTTTGTTTACATCTGGGTGTTCTTTTATAGTGTAATGTTCGCAGTGAGATAGGTATGCTTATGGGGAACTTGGACGTACCTGTGGAATGCAGGACCTGCTGCAATGGCACGCCTCAAGTAGTCCGTGCCCGTCCAGCTGCGTTTTTGTTTTCTGCTTGGGCGCACTTGTGCACCTTATTGGCATGAATGTCTCGCTGCAGCTTTTGCTAAGGTCGTCCCATGGCTCGGCCACCCTTTCTCATGAAACATTTTTCTGGGATGGGATTGTTAGGAAAAATGAGGGTCCCAAATAAAAAGTGCATTAGTGTTTCGTCCTTTTTATTATCTGCCAGCTAGTTTAGATGTGCTTCATTGCCCAGGTATGTTAGTTCTATTGACATTCACAAGTTTAATTGAAAAGTACCAAAATTTGGTATAAGATTGGAATTTTACTTCTAATCTATTTGCTGATTCTCACTTTTCACTAAGCAAAAATAGTACTGTTAGGCTTGTATAACTTTAATGATATTACGGCATCTCATTCTCATTAGGCTATAGAATCTCTATATCCGTCTCCTCACATGGAGCAACTTCTCCAGTGGACCTAGAGCCTTTTTAGAAAACATGTGGCAGCTTCTCCAGTGGACCTAGAGTCTTTTTAGAAAACGTGTAGCAAAAATAGTTTCAGTGGTAGTTTTATAATAATTTACATTAAGTTTGTGAGTAGTTAGGAGAAGCCATTTTTTTTTTTGCTTTGGTCGCTCCATAAAAAAATGATTAAGTTTGTGAGGAGTCAGGAGAAACCAATTTTTTCGGCTTTGGCTCCTCTACAAAAATAGCTTTAGCTACTTTGAGTTCCTCATAAGGAGTCGGTTTTTAGACGCTCGTTTGGCATGACTCTTGCAAGGAGCTAGAGCTAGAGCCCTGTTAAACATGGCCTTAGGCGCACGTGTATTTGTGGCATGACTATTCGTTGTATCTCTTTGTACCATAGAGAATATTCTTAGATAGGCCCATATCAATCAGTATGGCAACCTCCCTACCTACTGTTCCTAAATCTTGTACTCCCCATCCCAAAATCAATTAATTTGTAGCATATCTTAGATAAATTAGCTTGAAGCCGAAAAGGCTCGACGTCACTAACTAATTGTTAGCTTGGTGCTGAAAAGGTTTGACGTCACTGACTAATTGTTGGCTTGGAGCTGAAAAGACTTGACCATCACTAACTAATTGGCGGCGAGGGCCGAGCAATCTAGAGACGTAATTGCTGTTGCGTGTTTGTGAAGGCACCGTGTGAGAGGCACCAGGAGGGGAGGGAAGAGGACGGGAGGGGTCGAGTGGATTTTGAATACCTAGGTTTTTTTATCCAAACCATGCATTTTGGTCTCGGGGCAACGAATATCCGCGTCAGGTCTACACTTGAGTGATGTTAATCTATGGAATATGGATCAACTAAATTCATGTTGCACCTAGCGTGACGTTGACCTTAAGGTTGAGCTAGCTTTAAGGGGCAATCTTATATACACCAACACTCCTTAGGACCAAACTACGAGATTAGAGGTTTGGTCTCAAGGAAGAAACAAATTTGGCTTCCTACCTTTGGTGTTGTGGAAGGTTCCTTGTTGTAGAAGAGGTCGTAGTGCATCCTTGTGGAGGTCAATGACGTGTCTGAGTCCTATTTTTCGCTAATGAGAAGAAGCATGTTGACATGGTGGAATCGACTGCTAAGGAGGCGGTGGTGGCGGCTACACACATGAGAGGGAGAGGATTAGGCGGCGCTAAATCCAGGTAGTCGGAACCGACGATGATGCACTGGCCACCAAATTTGAGTTTGGTCTCTCTATATCTACAGATTTTGGAGGGGAACAATGGATAGGGACGGAAGGAGAGGGAGAGTGGAAGGCTGACCCCCCCAGATTCCATCAAAGAGCAAAAGATGATTGGGTTTAGCCATTTAGGAAAGAGAATAGGATGAGGAGAGATGAACAATACATAGTTCTTTGATTCAAGCATGGACCTTGCCTTAAAGTCTACTTGAGGCCTTGTACATATAAAATCTCATCCTTAAGGTCATGCCCAACCTCATATGCTTTTGATGTCTTATAAATCCGTGCTTAAGTTTTTTGTGATGAGGTCAACTAAGAATTTGGTTAACTGGATTTTGAGAAGGCTTATGATATATTGGGAATTTCTTGAAGAGTTGATGTAGAGGAAGAACTTTGATAGATAATGGATTGAATGGATTATGTAGCTATTCCATTGTGGTAGAGTGGAAATTATCTTGAATGGTAAGAAAGGAGATTGCTTTAGAAGTTATGGTCTTGCCACCACTGTTTTTATTATCTTGTGAGTGATGATCTTCCTGAGGTGTTAAAATTGCTTAAGTAAAAGAAGATTATCCAAGGGCTTATGCCAAATATAGGGGAGGGTGGTATCACACATCCACAATATGCAGATGACACTATTCTGTTCTTTGAACCCACATATGGCAAACACCATGAACCTGGGATTTCTTATTTTCTGCTAAAGGAAATGTCTAGTATGATAATTAACTACAATAAGAGTGAAATTATTATGGTGCAGATGAGCAGAGAAAGTGGAGAGGGGGTTACCTACACTTTTAATTGTAAGAGTGGATCTTTGCCAATGAAGTATTTGGGTATACCTGTTAGTGATGTGAACTTAACTAAAGCAGAGTTGAGTGAGAAAAATAAGGTGAGAAATAGGCTAGAAACTTGGAAGTGTGGAAGTTTCTCTTATGGAGGCAAATCAATTGTGTTGAACACTTATCTAACCATTATTCCATGTATATAATGGGCTTTTATTGGTTGCATGAGGGAAATGATCAAGTGCTCGACATCATGAGAGACAAGTTCTTCTGGGCTAGAGTAGCAAGAAACAAGAAGTATCAAATGATTAAGGAGGGCCTAGCTAACCTAATGAATTTTGTGGCTTAGGCTTATATTGAGTCCAGAGCCTTGAATACTGCTATATTAGCTAAGTGGATCTCATGATTGGAAGTGGAGAGGATAATATTCATTTTAGAGTGTTAAGAGCCAAATACCTTAACATTAAGTTTTTTTCTTCTAGATTAAGAATAGAGATGTTTCCTAGTTTTAGGGTAGCTTCCAAGAAGCCAGATATTAGTATGAAAGAGGGAGAGCAGTGGTTGTAGGTAATGGTAAACACACCAGATTCTAAGATTATGTGTGGATACCTATGTGTTGCCACAAGGACAACACATCTTTGTGGCAAAAGCTTACTAGAGGCAAATGAATCCAAGATTCAGAAGAAGGTTTGGGTAGGAAGAACTAGAGGAGTGGCTAGAACTACAAAACTCATTGAATGAAATCAAGCTGCAAGATACCAAAGATGTGGTGGTCTTGAAATTGGTGAGGTCTTAGGAATTTCTCTACTAGATCACTTTATAGGTTGATTACTTGTGGAACTGTGATTAATAATAGAATGTTGATACCTAGAACACCAAGCTCCCTCTGAAAATCCATATTTTCATGTGGATGACTTGGCATAATAGAATCCAAATTGTAGATCAACTACTTTAAAAGAAACAAGAGGGTTCAAAGAATTGCAAACTCTATGACAAAGAGTAGGATGTGGATCACCTGTTTTTTAAATGTCCTTTAGCAATGGTATGCTCAATGCTGGTGCTCAATTAGAGACAGGTTTGCATTGGAGGCCACTCCTATTAGTCTATAGGTCCACACTGAGATCTTTCTTCGTAAAGTAGGGAAATAAAGGAAACTAGTGGGAATTTTTTTATTAGCTGGAGTAGTTTGGTATTATGGAAGACACACAATAATTAGGTGTTTAATAATGTCTTAGTTAGATCTATCAAGGTTGTAAGTATAAAAAAAGATCTATCAGGGTTGTGGCTTACAAAACACTTGGATTCTGCAGTAATGGAAGGTGCTATGGAAGGAGGAGGATCAACGGCGACCAGAGCCTAAACTAGTCAATATGAAGGAAATTTTGTCTTCCTGGTGACATATGCCAAGTTTTATGTGTTCTCTTTGGTAATTTTCTTTTCTATTTTAGCTTTATAGTAGAAGTTTTCAGCGAAGAAGAAGTTATTTATATGGAGGGAGTAGTTTCATGGCAAAAACTTGTCCTTAGACATTACTCTTCCTTTCAAAGATCTCCTAAAACATTATTGCTTTTTTTACAAAATTTGGATGCACAATCATATATGGGACTGCTTTGATATCAACAATTAGTATTTATGTGTTGGCTAGATATGAATATGATTGTTTGATCTAGTAATTCTTTTTCTATAATGTAGCACATCCAGTTTTCATGTATTCTTTTCAAAGAAATTTTCTCTTCCTTTTCTCAATAGAATTTTCTTGTTTCCTTAAAAAGGAAAAGGAATTTTCTTGTCCTTTAACTAGATGTTACTTGTCGGTGACCAATACTAGGGTACCTAAAGAGGAGGAGCTAATGGTCATCAACATTGATTCATCCGAGCAGTCGCGCGGGCTCTGCCTCGCCCGACCTCTGGGTCAGGGGCCCTGCCACGCCCGACCTCTGGGTCAGGGGCTCTGCCTCACCCGGCCTTTGGGTCAGGGGCTCCGCCTCGCCTGACCCCTCAGGCGCGGCTCCTGATGGAAGCCCGTACCGCCGCCAACCACTACGGGCCAAAAAGTACAACCCAAGATCAAACTTCTAGCATCGTGCAGGGAGCGGGCACATCTCAACATGACCCATTCCCGCGACATGTCACTCTAGGGAACTCACATCACCAACAGTGACGGACATGTGGTCACTATGCTGCCTACTCCTTGTACGGCCACTAACCAACACGCTGGTTCACCGCGTCGCCCACTGGGATAAAATGGGATGTCACGACCCGCTGACAATGCTGGGGCGTGGCATCAGCGGCGAACAGGCACCCGGCGTGGAGCCATCCCTGTCACCATCTGTAGTGTCGGCGGGACCTGCATAAAGGAGAAGAAAGGCCTGGCGATCCTGGAAGGCTTCCTGTCCTTGGCTCTTCTCCCTCTCTCTCTGTGTAACCTGCTCTTCCCCTTCGTCTATAAGAGGGGAAGCATGACGCCCCAGGAGAGAGGAGGGTGGTTCACCACTCTACATGGCTGTAGACATTAGAACACATGCCCTAACACGCCTTAGGAGCACATACACATTAGAGACTTGGGACCTATCCCTCTCTCGCTCGTTTGTAACCCCTACTATAAACTTTTAGTGCTAGTAACACGCGCAACATCGATGAACTAGATGTAGGGACTTTCTACCTGAACTAGTATAAACCTCATGTCCTCTAAGCACACATCCGAGCCAGGCACGTAATACTAGAAATTTACTAGTTGGTAACTCAAAACACCGACATTACTCCTTTCTATTTATACTATTATATCAACTAGTAGTCATTCTGAGTATAGCTTCAAGATTGCACGTGTCATAAGCTAGAAGCTTTATCCGTGCTGGGTGATGTAATTTAGACACATAAACTAGGGTAGGTTTTGTGTCAACTATGAATTCCCAGATTGTTGTGGTCATGTGCATCTTGGATGCTAAGCTCTGCTTGTCTACTTTCACAGCCATGCTTAGCTGCCAACAAAATTAGAGCACGTTGGTTACCTTTACACTACCAGACATCTACACGATAGTCGATAGTACACCCAATCTTTTTTTATAAGGGCTTCATGGAATTAGGAGAATCTTACATGGATTAGGTCTAAGGGGGCTAGAGTGGGCCTACTGAACTGGACATTTGATGGCGTGCGGGGAATTGCCACATGAGAAAAAAGTGGAGATGTGGAGCATTCCTAGCTTGATGAGCTAGAATGCGAGCAACGCTATTCTAACTTCTATGAATCTTGAAAGACACTGTATGTTGTGTATGAAGTGTGGTGATTGAATTCTTGAATAGTTGGGATGAGTCTCTAGTGAGGCACTATTGGGTTGTGCCTTTGATTAAGGCGGGAAACCATCGTTTGGTTGTTGGAAAGGAAACTAACCTATGGTAACTATAGAGTGTGCATCAACTTTGCTAAAAAGAGAGGGCTTAAAACTTCTTCCTCAAGGTGAGCTGGTTTGCACTCTGGTAGATATATAAATTGCTTGGGTTGGATGGATGTGACAGCGGAGGATGAAGACCCCCAGCCTTGCTTGTGGAGTGGTACTTGAGTGGTCATCTGGGGGTAGGGTTGTGTCAATGTAGCATCTTATCATAGGGAGGAGGACATCAAGTGTTGTGAGTGTTGAGGTCTCATTCAGAGTAGTGTGAGGATCTTATTCTTCACTTGCTAGAGAGAACAAGACGACTACAGATAGATCAACATTAGTTTCATGAAGAAACTTTTGAATTGTCCATTTCTTTCCATTGAATCTATAGACATTCCTTGCTTCCCAGATATACAATAAGGTGGTGAAGATTTTTTGTATCATTTCTATGGTGCTAGATGAAGGATTAGAAGTATTGTTTCCTAGACACCGTCAACGTCATCTGGGAGAATGTCTACATATCCTGAGCAGCGGGTCAAAGACAAACCAGGTAGCCCTAGTAAAGTTATAATAAAAAGTGTTTATTTGTTTCAACCATATCGCAAGCCTTGCATTTATTATCAATGTGGATGGTGAAATGAGAAACTCGCTCTCTAGTTGCCTGCGCTTGTCTGAACAATCTCTAGGAGAAGGTTTGAGTCCTAGTAGGGAGGAGTTTGTGCTTCATGATTCTATGTAGAAGTTAGGATTTGATGTGAAAGGCGATGAGTTCCATGATAAGGGATGGCTCTATGTTCTTGTAGGCATAGGTACTTGCATGTTTTTTTGGTTGTGCACGTACCCGACTTTGTGGGTATCCATCGAAGCTGGTTTTGTTATTGGCTCCTCACTTGTTTGTACTTGCATAGTGTTCTAAGCAAACTGGTGATGAGAAGTGCTTGGAAGAAGAAAAATATTCCAAGAGTATGTGTTGGCATTTTAGAGATCAGTTACCAAGTTGGGGAGAGGGCGATGCTCATGATGCAGAACAAGGTTGTCATGATTGTTTTCCTACCGAAGACACCAAGGATCCATCCAAGTGTTAGTGTTGCCTCGATGAATTTGGTAGGTGCAGTTGGTATCAAGATGGTGTTTTACCTTATGGACAGAGGATGACATATTTGGGTCCATGAGTAGGCATTTTTTCAAAAAAAGGAATGATTATGGTATTTGGCTTTTGGGGTGGAAGATAAGGATCTTTGTTGTAGGCAACCATTGAAAGGTCCTAATGGCTAGAGGGGCGGGGGTAAATAGCCTATTAAAAATTTCTACAACAACACTTAGCAAACCGGTTAGACAAATATGAGGTGAAGCGAGTGTTGCGCTAGCCTACTAAAAATGCAAGCCACCTACCAAAATTCTAGTTTATATAGTCTCTATCCACACAATAGCTATGTCCCTACACTAAGTTAGTGTGCTTTCAAAGGCTAACTAAAGAGCCACACTAACCAAACTACAAGCTCTCATGACTAGCTATACTAAAGAGCTTGACAACTAGTTTACGGTAATGTAAAGAGAAAGTGAGCAAGATGGTTATACCGCCAAGTCGAGGAATGAACCAATCAATCACAAGAATGAATACCATTGAAGACCAATCACCTAAGAATCAAATGATGACACAATGATTTTTTACCGAGGTTTACTTGCTTGCTGGCAAGTTAGTCCTCGTTGTGGTGATTCACTCTGTTGGAGGTTCGCGAGATGATTGGCATCACCCGCCAAACCCTCAATAGGGTGCCGCACAACTAACACAAGATGAGGATCACACAAGCCACGAGCAATTTACTAGAGCACCTTTTGGCTCTCCGTCGGGGAAAGGTCAAGAACCCCTCATAATCACCACAATCAGAGCCGGAGACAATCACCAACCTTCGCTCGACGATCCTCGCTGCTCCAAGCCATCTAGGTGGCGACAACCACCAAGAGTAACAAGCGAATCCCACAGCGAAACACAAACACCAAGTGCCTCTAGATGTAAACACTCAAGCAATGCACTTGGATTCACTCCCAATCTCACAAAGATGTTGAATCTATGATGGAGATGAGTGGGAGGGCTTTGGCTAAGCTCACAAGGTTGCTATGTCAATGCAAATGGCTAAGAGAGTGAGCTAGAGCTAGCCAAACAGTATTTATAGACACCCCCAAATAATAGAGCCATTGGCTCAATTATTGGGCTAACTGCGTGTCGACCGGATGCGCAGGTTGTATGCACCGGACGCACCAGTCGTGTATACTGGACGTGTCTGGTCGCTACCTGACCACAATGTGTCCAATTTCAAAATGAAGTAGCCGTTGCTGCCATATTCAATCTGTGACCGGATGCTCTATTATAATCAACCGGACGTTGAGTTAGAAATGATCGGACGTTGAGCCACAGTGTCTAGTCGAGTCCAGAGAGTTCCCAGGCGGACCAGATGCGTCCGGTCACTCTAGACCAGACACATGAGACACAGTGTCCGGTCGAGTCCAGAGATCTCCCAGAGCCGCTCTGGGCCGATCGGACACATCCGGTCACTTTGGACCGAACGCTCCCAGCGTCTGATCAACTGTTATACTGAACATTGACTTTGCTGATTCACACCGGACGCGTCTGGTGTGGCGACCGGACGTGTCCGGTCACTCTGTGACCAGCGTGACTAACTTCTTTTCAACTCTATCTTCTTCACCCTTGCTCAAATGTGTCAACCACCAAGTGTATCACCTTGTGCACATGTGTTAGCATATTTTCACAAACATTTTCAAGGGCATTAGCACTCCACTAGATCCTAAATGCATATGCAATGAGTTAGAGCATCTAGTGGCACTTTGATAACCGCATTTTGATACGAGTTTCACCCCTCTTAATAGTACGACTATCGAACCTAAATGTGATCACACTCGCTAAGTGTCTTGATCACTGAAACAAAAATGCTCCAACTATTTATACCTTTGCCTTGAGCCTTTTGTTTTACTTTATCCTTTTCCAAGTCCAAACAATTTATCATCACCATGGCAACACCATCATCATGTCATGATCTTCATTTGCTTCACCACTTGGAATGTGCTACCTATCTCATGACCACTTGATAAACTAGGTTAGCACTTAGGGTTCATCAATTCACCAAAACCAAACTAGAGCTTTCAATCTCCCCTTTTTGGTAATTGATGACAACCCTTTCACAAAGATATGAATTGAAATTCAATTGAATCCATGTTGCGTGCCCAAGCATATTTACTATGTGTAAAAGAATATGGACAAGTTTTATGAACCCCAAATGGTAGCAATTGCTCCTCCTACATATGTGCTAAGGGTTTGGATTATAGCTTGCACATATGCTTAGATAGGAAATATAGGAGACAATGTCTACCAAATGATGCTAAGGTAAAAAAGATGGACCTTTGAAGCGTGATACCAATCGGAGTGCACCAATATACCATCCCTAGTACCATTAGTAACTAGAAATACACAAAAACTAGAATACCCCATGAGATCAACATTAGAAGTAAGGGTCTAATTTTCATAATGTGAGCATGAGTCTAGTTACTTAGACCTATGCATGCTATTTTTCCATTTCATCATTTAAACCTACAACTAGCATACACCACACAAGCATGGATATTGAAATTTAAAAACTTGTGCCATGGAAGCAAACATATGAAATGCACATTTAAATGCACCATACAAGTTCATGAGCTTGCTTCCCCTACTTGTGCGCTCAAAATTTTAATTGATCCCTTTCTTTGTCATATCTTTCCCCCTATGTCAAATTCTCCCCCTATTACTTATATCTTTATTTCTTTCCCCTTTGTTGTCTTAGTACACTATTTCTATTTCTCCCCATAGCACTAATATCTTTGTTTTTCTTCCCCTTTGTCATCAATGACCACAAAGGTTCAAAATGTAGATAGGTTGAGATTATCAATGTCAATCAATGGGGTGAGGATCATTTTCCCAAATTTGGTTCAATCTAGAATACTTGCCAAAGACATTTAACTCGGTTTGATCTAAGGTCAAGCTTCTTCACACCTCCAAATAAGAGTTATCTTGTACCATGTTGAGTTAAACACTTAGAGCTCATTTTCTAGATCAAACACTAGGTTTACAAGCCCACAAACATGTCATATGCTACCACTAGATCAAAAATAAGTATAGAAGCAATAGTGGTACCATACAATCATCAAATTCATTTGATTTTTATGAATGAGCCTCTTGAAAGGTCCTAATATGGCTAAGGGGGGGGTTGAATAGCCTATTTAAAAATCTACAAATCAACTAGAGCAATTTGATTGGTATAACAAATGGCGAAATACAAACTTGCTCTAGCTCTACAAGGGTTGCAAGCCACCTATCCAACAATTCTAGTTACTATGATCACTAGACACACAATTTGCTAAGTCACTACTCACTAAGACCTCTCACACTTGCTACACTAAAGAGCTCCACTAGATGAACTTAAACTACAAAGCAAGCTCTCAATTCTAGCTACACTAAAGAGCTTGCTATAACTAGTTTGCGAGAATATAAATGAGTGAGTAGGGTGATTATACCGCTGTGTAGAGGTGTGAACCCATCACAAGATGAATACTAAATCAATCACCGAGAGAATACCAAAGGGCAAGAGACAACCAATTTTTTCCCGAGGTTCACGTGCTTGCCAACACGCTACGTCCTCGTTGTGTCGACCAACACTTGGTTCGGCGGCTAAGAGGTGTTTCACGAACCTCGTCCACACAATTGGACACCACAAGAACCTACCCACAAGTGAGGTAACTCAATGACATGAGCAATCCACTAGGGTTACCTTTTGGCACTCCACCAGGGAAGGTACAAGTCCCCTCACAATCACCGGAGATGGCCACGAACAATCACCAACTCGTGCCAATCCTCCTCCGCTGCTCTAAGCCATTTAGGTGGTGGCAACCACCAAGAGCAATAAGCGAATCCCGTAGCAAAACACGAACACCAAGTGCCTCTAGATGCAATCACTCAAGCAATGCATTTGGATTCTCTCCCAATATCACAAAGATGATGAATCAATGATGGAGATGAGTGGGAGGACTTTGGCTAAGCTCACAAGGTTGCTATGTCAATGCAAATGGCCAAGAGAGTGAGCTTGAGCCGGTCATGGGGCTTAAATAGAAGCCCCCACAAAATAGAGCCGTTGGATCCTTAGTCTACTGAAAATTGGGGCGACCAGACATGCTGGTCAGATCGACCGGATGCTGGACCCTAGTGTCCGGTCGCACGATGCATGCCATGTGGCACCTACTTCAAACGCTGATTGTCCGATCTCAACTGTCATTAGTACATTTAAGTTCTGATCGGATGCGCTGCTTCAAAGTGACCGGACGCAGGACCTTAATGTCCGGTCATTTCTTGTAAGGTTTCATTCGTGACTGGACGCGTCCGATTGATAATGACCGGACACAACACCCCAGCATCCGGTCACTTCCAGTAAGCATCCAGAGACAATTTTTTGTGATCGGACTTGTCCGGTTACCCCAGACCAGACTCACCCAATGTCCAATCAGTCACCCTCTTCTTTGTGCGCTGCCATGTTAGCAGGACCAGACGCACCCCGTCAACATCCGATCGAAGACCGACGCCAGCGTCTTCACTGCTTCCACTGACCGGACGCTCCGGTCCAGTTGAGGCCAGCGTCTGGTGCACTCTGTGAAAACCTATCTTTTCTATATAGGGCGCCGATGAAGTTTCTTACCCTTGCTCCCAAGTGCTAAACACAATGTGTATCACCTTTGTGCATGTGTGTTAGCATATTTTCACAAATATTTTCAAGGGTGTTAGCACTCCACTAGATTCTAAATGCATATGCAATGAGTTAGAGCATCTAGTGGCACTTTGATAACCGCATTTCGATATGAGTTTCACCCCTCTTAATAGTACGGCTATCGATCCTAAATGTGATCACACTCTCTAAGTGTCTCGATCACTAAACCGAAAAGCTCCTATTAATTTCACCTTTGCCTTGACCTTTTTGTTTTTCTTTCCTCTTTTCCAAGTCCAAGCATATGATCATCACCATGCCATCACCATCATCATCATGTCATGATCTTCATTTGCTTCACCACTTGGAATGTGCCACCTCTCTCATAATCACTTTGATAAACTAGGTTAGCACTTAGAGTTTCATCAATTTACCAAAACCAAACTAGAGCTTTCAATCTCTCCCTTTTTGGTAATTGATGACAACACTTTCACAAAGATATGAATTGAAGTTTAATTGAATCCATGTTACTTGCCCAAGCATATTTACCATATGTAAAAGAATATGGATAAGTTTCATGAACTCTAAATGGTAGCAATTGTCCCCTTTTTGTTGGTGATCTCTTATGAAATGGTGGCGGACATCAATGTGCTTTGTTCTTATATGTTGAACCGGATTGTTGGTTAACTTGATTGCACTCTCATTGTCACATAGCAATGGCACTTTCTTGAATTTGATTCCAAAGTCATTCAAGGTGGCCTTCATCCAAAGTATTTGTGCACAACAACTACCGACAGATATGTATTCGGCTTCAGCGGTTGATAATGCAACAATATTTTGCTTCTTTGATGACCATGAAACAAGTGATCTTCCCAACAATTGACATGTGCCTGAGGTGCTCTTCCTTTCAACCTTGCATCCCGCATAATCTGAGTCGGAGTAACCAAATAGCTCAAACTTTGATCCTTTGGGATACTACAAACCAATATTTTGTGTATGCTTCAAGTACCTTAATATTATCTTTGTAGCCTTCAAATAACTTTCTCTTGGTGAGGCATAAAATCTTGCACACATGCATACATTAAACATGACATCCGGCCTTGATGCGGTCACATAGAGTAGGCTTCCAATCATAGACCGATATAATTTTTGATCGACCATATTTCTACTTGCATCACTATCCAAGTTGCCATTTATTCCCATTGGTGTACTAATGGCTTTGCTATCACTTATGCCAAACTTTTTGATCATGTCCTTGATATACTTGCGTTGACTCACAAATATACCATTCTTCAATTGCTTGATTTGAAGACCAAGGAAGTAACTCAACTCTCCAATCATGGACATCTCAAACTCATTAGCCATCATCTTTCCAAATTCTTCATAAAAGTCTTGATTGGTTGATCCAAATATGATGTCATCAACATAGATTTGCAACACAAATAAATCTTTTCCAATCTTCTTGATGAAAAGAGTGTTGTTAACCTTGCCCATCATGAACCCTTTAGAGAGTAGGAAGTCCCTCAATCTCTCATACCATGCTCTAGGTGCTTGCTTCAAGCCATACAATGCCTTCTTCAACTTATACACATGGTCGGGCTTCTTGTCATCTTTAAAACCGGGAGGTTGCTGAACATATACTTCTTCATTGATGTCACCATTGAGAAATGCACTCTTAACATCCATTTGATAGAGTTTGATGTTGTGGACACAAGTATAGGCTAACAAGATTCTAATTGCTTCCAATCTAGCAACCAGGGCATATGTTTCTCCAATGTCAAGACCTTCAACTTGTGTATATCCTTGTGCTACCAATCTTGCTTTGTTCCTTACTACTATCCCATCTTGATCTTGCTTGTTTCTAAAGACCCATTTGGTTCCAATCACATTGTGTCCCTTTGATCTCTCTACTAATTCCCATACTTAATTTCTTGTGAAGTTATTCAATTCTTCATGCATAGCATTCATCCAATCAACATCCTTCAATGCTTCATCTATCTTCTTTGGTTCAATGGATGACACAAATGAGAAATGCTCACAAAATAAAGCCAATTTTGATCTAGTTTGCACACCTCTTGAAATATCACCAATGATAGTGTCTAATGGATGATCCCTTGCAATATTTGTTGGTTGGAGGATTGGAACTTGATTACTTGCACTTGCTTGATCATTGGGTTGAGATGATGCACTAGCCACTTGATCTTGTTCATTATCATGAGAGCCATTTGTACTAGCTTGATTTGTATTATCTTGCACATTTGAGTTAGAGAGCACTTGCACTTGATCATCTTCATCATCATTCACTTGCCTAGGCCTCAATTCACCAACATCCATGTTCTTCATGGCATTTGAAAGTTGAATGCCTCTAACATCTTCCAAGTTCTCATTCTCTTCTTGTGAATCCTTGGTTTCATCAAATTCAACATCATGAACTTCCTCAAGAGTACCACTCTCCAAATTCCAAACTCTATACGCTTTGCTAGTGGTTGAGTATCCAAGTAGGATTCCTTCATCACATTTCTTGTCAAACTTGCCCAATCTAGTGCCTTTCTTCAAGATATAGCATTTGCAACCAAAGATCCAAAAATATACAATGTTGGGCTTTCTACCATTCAAGAGCTCATATGGTGTCTTCTCTTTCAATGGGTGACAATAGAAGCGGTTGCTACAATAGCAAGCCGTGCTGATAGCTTTGGCCCAAAAAGATTGACTCACATTGTACTCACTAAGCATAGACCTTGCCATATCAATGAGTGTTCTATTCTTCCTCTCAACAAGGCCATTTGATTATGGAGTATACTTGGTCGAGAATTAATGTTTAATTCCTAATTCATCACACAACTCATCAATTCTAGTGTTCTTGAACTCACTACCATTGCCACTTCTAACTCCCTTGATGGTTGTTTCAAACTCATTGTGAATGCCTTTAACAAATGATTTGAATGTTGCAAACACATCACTTTTATCCACTAGAAAGAATACCCAAGTGTATCTAGTATAATCATCCACTATCACAAAGCCATATTTATTTCCACTGATGCTAGTGTATTGTGTTGGCCCAAATAGATACATGTGCAATAATTCAAATGCTTTACTAGTGCTCATCATGCTTTTCTTAGGATGGGTGTTTTCAACTTGTTTGCCGGCTTGACAAGAGCTACAAAGCTTATCCTTCTCAAACATAACATCTTTGAAAGCTCTAGTTTGGTCTTGGTTAATTGATGAAACCCTAAGTGCTAACCTAGTTTATCAAAGTGTGGTTTTTGTTAATTGATGAAACCCTAAGTACTAACCTAGTTTATCAAAGTGATTATGAGATAGGTAACACTACTCCAAGTGATGAAGCAATGGCGAAGATCATGACGATGGTGATGGCATGGTGATGATCAAATGCTTGAACTTGGAAAAGAAGAAAGAGAAAAACAAAAGGCTCAAGGCAAAGGTATAAATAGTAGGAGCCATTTTATTTCCATGATCAAGACACTTAGCGAGTGTGATCACATTTAGGTTAGATAGCCATTCTATTAAGAAGGGTGAAACTCGTATTGAAATGCGGTTATCAAAGTGCCACTAGATGCTCTAACTCATTGCATATGCATTTAGGATCTAGTGGAGTGCTAACACCCTTGAAAGTATTTGTGAAAATATGCTAACACATGTGCACTTGATGGTTGGCACATTTGAGCAAGGGTTAGAAACTTCACCGGCGCCCTATACAGAAAAGACAGGGGTTCACAGAGTGATCGGACGCTGGTGGTGCAGTGATCGAACGCTGGGTTCAGAGTTCGGTCAGTGATAGCAGTAAGCACATAGTCTCGGTCTTGTGACCGGACGCTGGCGTGTAAACTGACCGGACGCTCATGGTCTGAGTCCGGTCAGTGCTGACGTACGCTGACGTGAGGCGCACAGAGGAAACGTTGAGTGACCTGACGCCGGGTGAGTCTGGTCGAGCATGACCGGACATGTTCGGTCGTGAAATTTCATGTTTGGAACCTTACTAGAAATGACCGGACGCCGGGGTCATGCGTTCGGTCACTTTCTAGCTAACGCATCCGGTCATCACTTGACCATTGAGATCGGGCGATCGGCGTTTGAAGCCGATGGCACATGGCAAGCATCGGGCGACTAGACGCTGGGGTCCTACATCCGGTCAAACTGACCGGAGCATCTAGTCACCCCGTGTTGTGCCCAGTGAAGGGGTACAATGGCTCTATTTCATGGGGGCTTCTATTTAAGCCCCATGGCTAGCTTAAGCTCACCCACTTGGCCATTTGCATTGACATAACAACCTTGTGAGCTTAGCCAAAGCCCTCCCACTCATCTCCATCATTATTTCATCATCATTGTGAGATTGGGAGAGAATCCAAGCGCATTGCTTGAGTGATTGCATCTAGTGGCACTTGGCATTCGTGTTTTGCTGCGGAATTCACTTGTTACTCTTGGTGGTTGCCGCCATCTAGATGGCTCGGAGCAGCGAGGATCATTGAGCGGAGGTTGGTGATTGTCTCTAGCTCTGATCGTGGTGATTGTGAGGGGTCTTGTGCCTTCCCCAGCGGAGAGCCAAAAGGTAACTCTAGTGGATTGCTCATGTCATTGAGTTACCTCACTTGTGGGTAGGTTCTTGCGGTGTCTAATTGTGTGGACGAGGTTCGTGCAACATCTCTTAGCCACCGAACTACCAAGTGTTGGTTGACACAACGGGGACTAGCGTGCCAGCAAGCACGTGAACCTTGGGAGAAAAATTGGTTGTCTCTTGCCCTTTGGTATTCTCCCAGTGATTGATTTAGTATTCATCTTGTGATTGGTTCACTCCTCTACATGGCGGTATAATCACCCTACTCACTCATTTATATTCTTGCAGACTAGTTGTGGTAAGCTCTTTAGTGTAATTAGAATTAAGAGCTTGCTTTGTTATTTTAAGTTCATCTAGTGGAGCTCTTTAGAGTAGCAAGATTGAGAGCTCTTAGTGAGTAGTAACATTGCAAGTTGTGTGCCTAGTAATCATTGCAACTAGAATTGTTGGATAGGTGACTTGCAACCCTTGTAGAGCTAGAGCAAGTTTGCATTTTGCTATTTGTCATACTAATCAAATTGCTCTAGTTGATTTGTAGATTTTTAAATAGGCTATTCACCCCCCTCTAGCTATATTAGGACCTTTCAAGTGGTATCAGAGCCGTGGTCATCATTTGATTGAAGGCTTAACAACCTCGGTGTCAAATTATGGCTCAAGTTGTGTTCAACCATGTGGGGGGCAAACCACCGTTCTTTGATGACACATGCTATGATTATTAGAAGAGAAAGATGAGGATGTATCTTGGTTCAATCAATGATCAAGTATGGGAGGTGACCGAGAATGATTATGCTATCATTGATCCCGATGACCCCACCAACCAAGACAAGACCAACAAGTAATGCAATACAATGGCTTTCAACACTATATATAATGCCATTGATTCCAAGGTGTTTGAGCAAATCAAGGATTGTGAAAGAGCAAATGAGATGTGGAGGAGATTGGAGGAAACATATGAGGGCACACCGGCGGTGAAGAGTGCTAAGTTGTACATTCTCAAGGATAAGTTGACAAGCTTCAAGATGAAGGAAGATGAGAGCATTCCAAAAATGTTCCATCGGTTGCAAGTGATTGTAAATGACTTGAAGGCCTTGGGAGAGAAGATCAAGGATGATGATGTCTCTCATCGGTTCTTGATGTGCTTACCTCCAAGATTTGAGATGTTGAGATTGCTTATCATAAGAGGAGGATTAAAGGAGATTACCCCTAACCAAGTACTAGGTGATGTCATGACCCAAGAGACATACCATGTGGAAAGGGAGGGATGACAAGGATGACAAGAAGGAAGAAGAAGAAAAGAAGAAGAGTATAGCATTCAAGGCTAGCTCATCATCATCCAAGAACAAGGGCAAGTCCAAGAAAGAATCAAGTGATGATGATGATCTTAGTGATATTGATGATGAAGCTATGGCCCTCTTTGTACACAAGATAGGAAAATTCATGAAGAAGAAGGGCTATGGTGCAAGAAAGAGAAGATATCACACCAAAAGCAAAGAATATGTGAGAAGATGCTACAATTGCAAGAGTCTCGATCATGTTGTAGCAAATTGTCCCTACAATAGTGACAATGATGAGGATGAGAAGAAGAAGCACAAGAAGGATAAGAAAGAAAATAAGGAGAAGAAGGAGAAGAGAATGACCTTCCAAAAGAAGAAGGGTGGAGGCTATATGGTCACTTGGGATAGTGATGGCTCTTTAGATAGTGATGACTCTAGTGATGATGGCAAGAAATCTATCAAGAAAGCACTAGCAAGCATCACCATCAACAACAAGCCCTCCATCTTCGACACTCCTTCGACATGCCTCATGGCAAAACCTACCAAGGTAAAATATGATGTGAGTGATGATGATGAATGTGAAAGTGATGCTTGTAGTAGTGATGATGATGATGAGGAGTATTCTAACGAGGAGCTCATGGACATGTGTGAGCAAGTGCATACTTGCTTTGAGATGAAGAGGAAGGAGTGCAAGGAATTAAACAAGAAAGTCAAATTTCTTGAGCAATCCCTTGATGAGCTCAATGCCACTCATGAGAGGATAATGGAAGCCCATGAGAAGCTTGGCAAAGCTCACTCTAAGCTTGAGAAAGCTCACACCTCTCCCATCGAGCAAGTCAAAGAGGAAGCCAAGAAGGAGCAAGTGATTGTATCATGTGATGTGGGACTAACATGTGATCTTTTTGATGAATCTTTTTATAAGCCCATTATAGTTGCTCCCACTAACACTTCTTGTAGCACTACTACTTATACTTCACCTTTGAGTGATGGTCTCACTTGTGATGCCTCATTAATGGTGGAAAATGAGACCCTCAAGAAGGAGGTGAATGAGCTCACTCGTGCCTTAGGCAATGCCTATGGTGGAGATGCTCGCTTGCTAAAGTGCTTGGGTAGCTAAAGGTTTTCTCTCAACAAAGAGGGATTAGGCTATACCCCCAAGAAAGGCAAGGTGGCCTTTGTCGCTCCCAAAGTTAACATTGTGAAGGGCAATAGTTGGTTTTGCAATAGATGCAAGCAAGTTGGGCATGTAGAGCAATATTGCAAGATTAACAAGAACAAGCTACCTATTGTATCCTCAATTAAATTTGATTCTTGTTACATGCTTGTTAAGGGTGCCGATGGTGTGAAGGCTAAGTTCATTGGTACACCAATTATGGGCCCAAAGAAGAAGGCCATTTGGGTACCAAAGCCCTTGGTAACTAACCTTCAAGGACCTAAGCAAGTTTGGGTACCTAAAAGGACTTGATCTTCTTTTGTAGGTCAATTATAAAGCCGAAGGAAGGCATTGGGTGCTTGATAGTGGGTGCACACAACACATGACCAGTGATCCAAGAATGTTCAATTCAATCAATGAAAACAAGAGCAATGGGATTGATAGTATCACATTTGGTGACAATGGAAAAGGCAAGGTCAAAGGGCTTGGTAAGATTGCAATATCCAATGACTTGAGCATTTCCAATGTGCTACTAGTAGAGAACTTGAACTTCAACCTTTTGTCGGTAGCTCAATTGTGTGATCTTGGTTTCAAGTGCATATTTGGTGTGGATGGTGTAGAGATTATAAGTGTAGATGGCTCTAACTTGATATTCAAAGGATTTAGATATGAAAATCTATACTTGGTTGATTTCAATGCTAGAGAAGTTCAATTGACAACATGTTTGATCACTAAGTCTAGCATGGGTTGGTTATGGCATAGAAGGCTTGGTCATGTTGGAATGAAACAATTGAACAAGTTGATTAAGCATGACTTAGTTAGAGGCTTGAAAGATGTCACATTTGAGAAGGATAAGCTATGTAGTGCATGTCAAGCCAGAAAACAAGTTGGTAACACACATCCTAAGAAGAGCATGATAAGCACATCTAAGGCATTTGAGTTGATGCACATGGACTTGTTTAGACCAACCACATACACAAGCATTGGTGGAAACAAATATGGATTTGTGATTGTGGATGATTTCACTAGATATACATGGGTATTCTTTCTTATTGACAAGAGTGATGTGTTTGCAACATTTAAATTATTTGTCAAGGGCATTCACAATGAGTTTGAAACAACCATCAAGAAAGTTAGAAGTGACAATGGTAGTGAATTCAAGAACACTAAAATGGATGAGTTGTGTGATGAATTTGGAATTAGACATCAATTCTTGGCCAAGTACACTCCTCAATCAAATGGCTTAGTTGAAAGGAAGAATAGAACTTTGATTGACATGGCAAGATCAATGTTGAGTGAGTACAATGTGAGTCATTCATTTTAGGCCGAAGCAATCAATACAGCTAACTATTATAGCAACCGACTCTATTGTCACCCCATGATGGAGAAGACACCTTACGAGCTTTTGAATGGAAGAAAGCCCAACATAGCATACTTTTGGGTTTTTGGTTGTAAATGCTACATATTGAAGAAAGGCACTAGATTGAGCAAGTTTGAAAAGAAATGTGATGAAGGTTTCTTGCTTGGTTACTCCACTACTAGCAAGGCTTATAGAGTTTAGAATTTGGCTAGTGGTACTCTTGAGGAAGTTCATGATGTGGAGTTTGATGAAACAAATGGTTCCCAAGAGGAAGATGAGAATCTAGATGATGTAAGAGGCACTCAGTTGGTTAATGTAATGAAGAACATGGACATTGGTGACATAAGGCCTAGAGAGGTGATTGATGTTGAAGATGACAAGAATCAAGTGCTCTCTAACTCAAATGTGCAAGCTAGTGGTTCTCACGATCAAGTTCAAACAAGAACTAGTGATGACAAAGTGCAAGATCAACAACAAGTGGCTAGTTCATCATCTCAACCAAGTGATCTATCAAATGCAAGCAATCAAGTGCAAATGCTTCAACCAACCAATGTTGCAAGGGATCATCCATTGGACACTATAATTGGTGATATTTCAAGAGGTGTTGTAGCACCCGGTTTTAAAGACAAAACCAGATACACACTATATATGAGCCCAGGAAGTCAAATCTCACATATAGCCACAAATAAGGGTAATATCAAAAGACAATACTTATTACATAACGTATTAGTAAAAAGAATATAACCTCAGAGTATAGACAGCGGAAAGTTGACTCTAATCTTCTGGCGAAGACTCCAAATCCACAGGGACGACTGACTGGTTGACCACAAGCCTAACTCCTCCAAAACAATAATCTGGTACCCATCCGGGATTTTTATTCAAGTATAGAAAAGTAAAGCAAGTGTAAGTACATGTCGTACTTAACAATTATATCATGGGGTTCATGAGGCTCAAAAGGCTGACACTGGTTTACTATGATTAGCTTTAATATATCATCTTTTTAAGCAATTGAGTGGCAAAGAATTTATCATTCCCATAAACACATGATCAGGTAAACATGAATAATGTATATCATAAAGAATTTAATTATTAGCAACATTATCCATTAGTGATCATCTCTATTCCATAAGGGTCCAAGGCCACTCGTGTCCATGAGCACGGCTGTTATAACAGTTTTACACTCTGTAGAGGTTGTACACGTTCACTGTGAGTCGTGATTTACCCTTTTACCCGAGGTGATCAGCCTCTTAACCCACTACCAAGGAAGGTCGGTAGGGTTCACTATGAAGCCTTTCAAAGGTTCGTCTAACAAGTTAGGGCCGCTAAGGTTTACCTATCAATAAGCATGACCCCCCTCCAAGTAGTGACTAGCAAGTGCACCTACTTGGCAGACCGAGATCATACCCATTGGAGCCCCTCTTGTGCCATAAAGGTAACCACTAACAAGCTAGAAAATGTCCTCATACTGAGCTAAAGCCAGAGCCATATAGCCCTCACAGCTGTACTGTAAGTCTCAGATGATCACTTATAGATAAGTCCTTAGGGAGAGGAATCTGAAGCATTTAGAAAAGTAGCTAAATACTCCAGCCCCCTGTTTCCATGTTGCTAAAAAGTCATGTTTTAATGTTTATTGCATATACCATTAATCAAGTTACAAGATCATGATTTTGATTAAGCACTAGCAAAACTACCAATGCAATATCCCAAAGGTTTCAAGGAATCCAGGATATCAATTAGCTAGGGAATTTACTACAGTTGCCAAGGTAGACACATGCATCATGAATGAAATGATTAATGGTGAATAGGTATCAAGGATGGTCCCATGCTATACTTGCCTTAACTTGCTTTTCCCCCAAAGCAATACGCTCAAAGGCCTTTAGTATTCCACTTTTAATCTTCTGCTTCCAATTCTCAGCTTCTAGTCTTCAGAGAACTGCTTCTTAATCACCATGTAAACCTCACCGATTGACTGAACCATATATCACCACACAAACATCCATACATGGCATACAAATAAGAATATATGAGAACAGTACATCAATCATAGAAAAATAAGTAAAAGAGATTGAAATACGATTCTATGCATCGCTACGAACACGCAGTCGCGAGAGGCATGCTAATCAGAGATACAGTTGAAAAGTTACAACTACCGAGAGATTTGCCTAATACGTGGAAAAGAAAACTATAGGCTTCATTTATGTTTCCCATATGAATTCATATATATATAAGATATTTTATAAATAATGTAGATTAAATTAAGTCAATTTTAGATTTAAATTATAAAACAAAAGTGAAACAAATCATATTTTATTTATAAAATCCAGTTGCATAATCATTAATCAAGATATGATTTAAACTATGATATTTTAGAAATAACTATATAGTAAACACTATTACTAATGCATAGATCTCGTCGCCACGAATCTAACGCAACTTGAACGGACTATTTCGTTGTTAAAATAAATAAGTCATGATTTAAACAAGTTTTACTTAAGTTAAATAATAGATTAAATCTACTCATGAATTTCAAGTGTTGAAAACATGTCTAACAGTTGTATAAACATGTAGATAACGTAAATACGGTCCTAACGCAATTCCAACGGATCAAATCAGACTTAAAACGCAAAAGTTACGCATGAAATAAGGTGCAGTGGCATTCCTGTAATTAACTCGAACTCATTTTTGAATTAAAACAATTAAAATCTGAGTTTAAATGGATTTTGGACTGGGCACACTAATTCTGGAAAATACAGGGGCCTAACCGAATAAAAACAGGGCTGATTTGTATTTATTTTGAACTAAATCGGACTGCGGGTTGATTCACTAAAAACCGAGGGGCTGTTTTGTAAAATAGGCATGGCTGACCGCGTGTGGACCGGGGCTGCTGACTCATCCGACACGTGGTGGCTGCTGGTTGGCGTGGTGCACCACATGGCGGTGGACACGCTGATATGGTGGGGTGGGCCGGGTCCATGGCCCACGGTGGATCAGTTACACATCCCACCGGTAGATCTAATCTCGACCGATCAAAGCAGATCCGACGGTGCTGGCATGATGGGGGCAGTGGGTCACCGGGGAAGATGCACATGGCGGCGGCGCCATGGCCGGTGGCAACTGGTGCTTGCGGATACGACATTCTAGGCCACCATTTGAGGAACGGAGAGCACAGGGAGGTGGAGAAGCTCACCGCGAATCCAATGGAGACGGTTGCAGTGATCAGGAAGGCTCCGAAGGGGCTGGACGACGGCGATGGTGACTAGAGAGAGAGAAAAGGGTGCGGGTGAGAGGAAATTTAGGCAAAATAAGGCCAAAACCGAGAGATGTCGGTACCTACGGATGTGTTGGGTCGTGGCGGAGTTCCGAGGCGCGTCGGCGACGAGGTTCGAGGCACCGGAATAGCGGGCTATGGGGCACGCAGTGGCGAGCGGGTGGCGGTCGGAGAAAAGAGAGAAGAAGGGGGGGGGTCGAGCTTGGGTTTTATAGGTGGGGAGAGGCGTTGCATGGATGGAAAGGAAGTGGGGCTGATTGGCCGCTTGCCAAACGGGCGCGGTGGCTTGCCATTCGGGGCGCGCCATCGGCGGTGAGGAAGGAAGGAATGCATCGGGGAAGAAAGGAAAGGAAGAGGAGGCACTGACACGTGGGGCCAGGTTGCCAAAGAAAGGGAGGGAGCAGACGCATGCGGCTGTGGGCGCTGAAGGCCAAGTCCGTGCGGGTGAAGGCCAAGCGGGCCGTAGCCTTGCGAGTGCGAGCGGTGCGGAGGAAGGGTGCCGAGCTGGCTGAGCAAAGCAGGCCACCAAGCGGTGGGCCGGTGACTTGCGCGTGAGGGAGGAAGCGGGAAAGAAAACACCGGGCCAGAGCCAGCAGCACAGTGAGAGGGAAAGACGGCTTGTGGGCGGATGGCTAGTGTGGGCGCGCGGGGCAGGCCGAGTGGTTGCAGCGTCGAGCTGAGCGGGCCAGCGCGGGACGCAACAGGCGCGTGTGGAGCAATGGGCCGCCGAGTAGGCCAGAATGGGCCGCGTGCAGGAAATAGGAAAGAGGGGAAGGGAGGAGCGGCTGGGCTGCTGAGCAGCGGGCTGAGGCCGGGAAAGGAAGTGAAGGGCCAGGCTTGTGCTGGGCTGAAAGGAGGAAAGAAGGGATATTTTTTCCAATTCAAATTGTTTTTCCTATTTAGTTTCCAATTCCAAGCCAATTTCAAAACAAATTCAAGTATGTTTTCAATATACTTTTCATCTCAAATATAAATGAGAAATTTTGGTAAGTTTCCAAAAATAAATTTTACAACTTTTGAAATACTTTTATTTTCTAATTTTCTTTTCTTTCTTTTCTTTTATTTCAAAGCCACTTTCAAACTCTTTTCAAAAACATTCCAATTTACTTTGGAGTTTTGGATCAACACCATTCATCACAATAAATAAGATGCAACAACATGTATGCTCACACATGTTACTATCTTATGATGAATTTTAAATTAACTAAAATTTTTATTTTCCTATATTTCACGTGCACAAAATTCGTAAATAAATCATTTTAGCTCTATTTTAAAAGAGGCAATTTTTAGGGTGTTATAGGTGTGCAAACTAGATCAAGATTGGCTTCATTTTGTGAGCACTTCTCATTTGTGTCATCCATTGAACCTAAGAAGATAGATGAAGCTTTGAAGGATGTTGGTTGGGTCAATGCTATGCATGAAGAGCTAAACAACTTCACAAGAAACCAAGTATGGGAGTTAGTTGAGAGGCCTAAGGATCATAATGTGATTGGAACCAAGTGGGTCTTTCCGAACAAGCAAGATCAAGATGGGATAGTAATAAGGAACAAAGCAAGATTAGTGGCTCAAGGTTACACTCAAGTTGATGGTCTTGACTTTGGAGAAACATATGCCCCGGTTGCAAGATTAGAAGCAATTAGGATCTTGTTAGCCTATGCTTGTGCCCACAACATCAAGTTGTACCAAATGGATGTGAAGAGTGCATTTCTCAATGGGTACATCAATGAGCTTATGTATGTTGAGCAACCTCCCGATTTTGAAGGCCTTGTATGGATTAAAACAAGCACCTAGAGCATGGTATGAGAGATTGAGGGATTTTCTACTATCTAAGGGATTCAAGATGGGAAAGGTTGACACCACTCTCTTCATCAAGAAGCTTGGAAATGACTTGTTTGTAATGCAAATCTATGTTATCATATTTGGGTCAACAAATCAAGATTTTTGTGAGTTTGGCAAGATGATGGCAAGTGAGTTTGAGATGTTCATGATTGAAGAGCTTAGTTACTTCCTTGGTCTTCAAATCAAGCAAATGAAGTGTGGCACATTTGTGAGTCAAGGCAAGTATATCAAGGACATGCTCAAGAAGTTTGGAATGGATGATGCTAAAGCTATTAGTACACCTGTCGGTGCAGAAAGTGACCAACTAGTGAATATTTGTAGTTTTGCTGTACGTTGTGATCAGAGGTGGCCTAGCACTCAATGACCTAGGATTTATATTGGTTCAGGCAACGTGCCTACGTCCAGTCGGGGTCGATCGGTGACTTTATTCCTAAGCCTAGGTGCTCGAAGTTTGTAGTGGGGTTACAAACGAGAAGGAGAATGATGTGGTGTACAAGAGGTCCGGTCGGCTCTGGTCAGAAGGGCAGAGAGTGACATGAACTTTGCTATGAGCTAAGTGTTCAAGCGGGTGCTTGAGGTCCAAACCTAGAGGTTCTGTGGTTGAGAGCTATTGATCTAAGGAACTCTGATCAACTGGTCTCCGTCCCTTTTGTTGGAGGAAGCGCACCCCTTTTATAGATGAAGGGGACGGCTTTACAAGTGAGAGGGAAAGGGTGCGTATGCTACCGAGCCTTGTTGTCGACGCCTATAGAGCCTTGTTGCCCGCACCGGCGGGTACCAGATAATGGTAGGCACCTACAACACTGTTGATGTCATTGTAGAATGTTAGATGCATACGAGAGGTCGTGCTGCCTTTTTCTGGGATGGTGGATGTCGGTACCTACAAATACTTTTTGATGCATAGAGGCATGTGAGGAGTCTCGCTATGTTCACCTGATACGGTAAATCCTAGCACCCATACCGCTATCGATGCCCAGAGGCACATGGAGGGCCTTACCGTATGGGAGTTTTAGTGGCCCCTGCAATGCTATAGAGGGAGATGTCAGCGCCTACAATACTGTTTGTGTCAAGGTGGCTGTAGAGTACTGTTCCGTGCAGGGTATGGTCCCTGGTACAGTGGTTTTGACTTGTGAGCCTTGCCTTGCCTTTCTCCGCACGTCTTCTGGTTCCTACCGAGCGGGATGGCTCCAGTCTGCTCTAAGTGCGCCGATCGGAGAAGAGCGGTGAGCAGGGTTCCTACAAGCCCCGGTCGGAGGGACACGGGGTCGGAGTTAGAAGTAGTGTTTTGGGCCAGGCCTTCTGATCAGAGAGGGCATCCGGAGGTGGCTGGAGGCCGAAGCGAGTGCTCCGATCAGAGTGGTGGCCGAAGGGGTCGATGAGCGGGCACCGCTCCTTTTGGTCTAGACCTTCTGGTCAGCGACTAGGCCGTCCTTCCGGCCTATTACATTTAGACTCTTGGGCCAAGCCTTAGTGCGGAAGTCGGTCCTCGAGGGACCCCGGGTTTATGAACCCGACATGAGCCCTCGAGCCCCTGGGTGATTCGAGTAGAATTGTTCGGGGGATTTTTGTCTTGCCGATGGGTGCGCGCAAGCGCACCTACGGGTGTAGCCTCTGAGCCCTCAGGTGGTTCGGGTGGAACTGTCTGGGGGTTTTTTTGTTTTGTCAGCGGGTGCGCTTGAGCACACCCATGGGTGTAGCCCCTGAGCCCCCGGGCGGTTCGGGCAGAACCGTCTGGGGTGTTGTTTTAGTGGGCGTGTGTGTGTATTTTTAGTCTAAGGCGGAATTTTGTCGCCAGAGGTGTTGTTGTGCAGCCGAGGTGTTTTTAGGCACGAAGATTTGGATCAAGACAGAACTCACTGATCCCGGTGTCGATGCGCGCCGTGGATCGGGCGAGGAAGTTAGTTCGGGCATGAGAGAGTTCACTGATCCTGGCATTGATGCACGCTGTGGGATCGGGTGAGGGAGTTATGTAACATCCCGGCCCAGGGCTTAATAGGATTAATAGGATACTCATACCAATAAGTTGCAACTTCTTTTCCGGAAGCCCATCTGCAAATAACTCCGAGGTTAAGCGTGCTTGGCCTAGAGCGATGGGTGACCGACCGGGAAGTTCTTCCCGGGTGCGCACAAGTGAGGACAAAGTGCGTAGAAAAGACCTGTTTTGGTCTGTGAGGGCAGTCTATATCCTAGAGAAGCTATCAGATATAAGCGGGCCCGGCCTCGGAGAGGCGGGACGTTATAGAATGGTATCAGAGCCGACTCTCGTGGTTTCACGGGCGCGTGTGTCGCAGTTGCGCAGGCATGGTGAGCATGGTTGATGTGGATCCGGCGTGGTCACATAGCATGGCACATGCGCTGGCTCTGGACACATGGACGTGGCCAAGAGAGAACGCTCCTGGCTTGGGATTGATCAACGAGGACGTCGATCTCTTAAGGGGGTGATGATGTAACATCCCGGCCCAGGGCTTAATAGGATTAATAGGATACTCATACCAATAAGTTGCAACTTCTTTTCCGGAAGCCCATCTGCAAATAACTCCGAGGTTAAGCGTGCTTGGCCTGGAGCGATGGGTGACCGACCGGGAAGTTCTTCCTGGGTGCACACAAGTGAGGACAAAGTGCGTAGAAAAGACCTGTGTTGGTCTATGAGGGCAGTCTATATCCTAGAGAAGCTATCAGATATAAGCGGGCTCGGCCTCGGAGAGGCGGGACATTATAAGTTATTTCAGGCGCGAGAGAGCTCACTGATCCTGGCATCGATGCGTGCCATGGGATCGGGTGAGGGAGTTAGTTCGGGCGCGAGAGAGCTCACTGATCCTGGCATCGATGTGCGCCGTGGGATCGGGTGATTGGGTTAGTTCGGACAAACCCTGGCATCGGTGCGCGCCGTGGTATTGAAATAGTTAGTTTAGGGGTCGAACGAGACCAAGACCGTGGGTCCTAGCGTCGGTGCGCGCTATGGGACTAGGCGGGTCGGAGTCACGGATCCCAGCCTCGGTGAAGCCTAGGTGGCCGAGGTAGTTAGTTTTTGGGATCAGACGAGGCGACTTAGGCGATGCTCGTGGATCCTGATGACGCGAGTTCAGTGTTACGGTCCCTGGATTTTTTGGAGCGTAGTCGGAAGTGTAGCCGGATGACGTCGACGCGAGTTCGGAGTCGCGGTCCCTGGTTTTTTGGAGCATAGTCGGAAGCATAGTTAGTTGGTTAGTTTATAGATCGGACGAGGCGGTGCTTGCGGATCCTGGTGTCGGTGTGTGCCATGGGACTAGGTGAGTCAGAGTCGTGGATCCTAGCGAGTTCGATGTCGCAGTCCCTGGCGTTTGTCTTGAGCCCCCAAGCCCTGTTGGGCCTTCATAGGGGTCGGTGTGAGTTGTGTGCGTTACCCCATCCTCGGTTCCTCACAATCGGAGGGGCTGAGTCTTGTCGCCTGTCCCGATCGCTCGGGCTTGAATGACGTCGCTCGGTGAGTTCGCTAACGGGTATGATCGAGTGGAATCTGGGTCCATCGTTCATGACGGGGTCGACATACCCCTCTTGCGACATTCCACTACTCCTTTACCTGTAACCCGGCAGATGCCTAGGTCGTTCCGGAAACCGACCTGGGGGCCTAACGGCCTCTCCTCGATGGAGATTCTATGGGCTTGGCGAGAGGTTTAGGATCGAACAAGAAGGTTGAGATGACCCGGTCTGCTTGATCGAGCGAGGGCCGCATGGGGCTCATCTATGTTTTTCTCCCCTGGCTCTGTTGATTGCTCATGTCAAATGAGGCAACCGCCGCTTCATGATGCAACACGGAACGTTGTGATGCATTTCACTGCACGTGTGATGCTTAGTTCCTGAGCCCTCGGGCGGTTTAGGGCCCGAATCATCCGGGAGGTTCGGGCATATGGAATGAATGTGCGTATGGATGTATGAAATGATTGTAAGGAAATGGAGGGGATTGGTAGTGCTCACCTTGATGGCTTGAGTGACGGGGTTTGGAGAGCTTTAGTCAGAAATGTTCGACCAGGACCTACGCTCGTCAATTGTGGGTGAGCCTTTGTGTGAACAGTTTTTGTATTAATGAACGCATGCTCACCTTGATGACCTGAGTGATGGGGTTTGGAGAGCTTCAGTCAGAAATGTCCAACCGAGACCTATGCTCATCGTTCATGACAGAGTCGGCATGGCCTACATGGGGCGCCCCTTCACTTCCTTACCTGTCATTCGGTATTTATCCTGAGTGATTCGATCGACTCAGGGGGTCGGATGGTTTCTTCCGGTGGAAGATTTCGCTTTGGGTTCTTCTAGGTCTGGCCTAGGGAAGCGGAGAGCCGCCCACGTGTGGTGGCGCTTTGGTTCTTGTGCCCGTCGTGTGGTAGTGGTTGGTTGTGTGGTAGTGGTGGGCCATGGCCAGGCCACGTCCCTTCTGATCAGGAGCCATTTTGTTGTGCAGGGCATGTCTCATCGATCAGTGCGTGTCTTATCTACATTAAATGGGAGCAAGAGAGAGAGAATTCCTCGCTCTGCCATTCCGTCTTCCCCGATCGGTGCACCCTTCCCTAATTGCTATTTTCTTTTCCTTAAGTAGGAGAAGGGAGAGGGTTTTCTCGCCCCGTTTTTTTGCCTGTTCCTCATCTGCCGCTGCCTTCCCTCTTCTTTCTTGCCGTGAGCATTCCTGAGAGCTGCGGAGGTTTCTAGGAAAGAAAGGGGAGAGAGCGAGGGGGAAGAGAAGAACTCACCAATCCTCTTGTGATCCCAGAGCGAAATGTCAGACTGGAGGTCATCCACCATGAGGAAGTTGGTGCTGGAGGCCTTCGTCAAGAAGGGGTTTCTGCCGCCGCAAGAGGTGGCGCACTGGAGGGTTCCCGGGAGGGAGGAGTTTCCACAGCCTTGGCCCAATGAGGTGGTGTCCTTCTCACCTTCCATGAGCATGGGTTGGGATACCCCACGCACTGGTTTTTGTGCAGACTCCTTAATGAGTGGGGTCTGGAGCTGTAGCACCTTAATCCGATGGGGGTGCTGCATATCGTTGGCTTTGTCACCGTTTGTGAGGCTTTCCTCGGGACGGAGCCTCACATGGATTTCTTTCGGCGGCTGTTCTCTAGGAGGACCCTGACGGTGGGGAATTCGACCGAGATCGCACCGGTGGGAGGTTTAGCCTTGTAGAGGAAGCCGAGCGTGGGAGGTTTGTACCACGTGTTTGTCGCAGAACCGACCAATTTATAAGAATACAAGTACAATGGCAATCTACAAGCGGTCGCACTGTTATACTTGAACCCATATAAACCCGGTAGTCCGTCGAGTACCACGACGGGTCTCGATAAACGATTTACAACAACCAAGATCGTACAGGATTCAACATACATGCCACATATTACATAAAGTTCACAGATACGTTTCATCATCAGAGTACGAATAAAAGTTATTACAAAACAAGTTTGATAATTAAAGCGGAAGCAAATAAGTTCGAAGATAAGTTTCCAACGTAGTTTGATACAGTGCCATGCCAGATCACGATCCACAAAAGCAAAGATAGGAATTACTAAGGAAGCCTGCCCAAGGCTTACTCCTCATCCACAGCGGGATAGAAGCAACTCTTGCAATAACCATGATACACAGTGCCATCTGCAACAATGGGAAAATAAACCCTGAGTACGAGAAGGTACTCAGCTAGACTTACCCATCATGAACCAGAAATAAAATGACTCCAAGGATCATGCAAGGCTGTATAAGTGGACGTAACTTGACAACATTTTTGCAAAAAGGCAATTAATCTTTGTACACTTGGGATTCCTTTATCAAGTTAATTATAACTATCCATTTCTAGATTTGTAACTACCCTGTGCCAAACATGTGGTATATTATTTAGAATCATACAATAGTAACCATAGCAGGTAATATAATTCCATATTCATCCGAACCATCATGTTTCATAACACAGTCACTACGATGTTGGAGCTAGCCAAGTTTCTCACTATCCGGGAGAGACGGCGATTCGAATCGATTTCTACCAGCTGGGAATTTATTCCTAACACAAACCCAGATCTACCAGCCACGATAGTCTTAGGTCACCTTTGGTACAACTCAGGTACACATTTCGCGGGTCCGTACCGCGCCGCACAATCTGGAACACCAGATGCCAGGATGCTCAGGCCAAGCCTGCCCTTGGGCTCAGTCTGATCGTTCCCCGGAAGGAGCGCACAACAGAACGATTCCCGGCCTGAGTTGAATTACTCGGCTTCGCGGTCGGAACGAGTTATCCGGCCAGCTAAGTGAGAGGCATGCGTTCAATCTTGTCAGAAGTTCCAACAACGGTACGGTCCTTGATCGACACAGACGGGGATAGATCCACACCCAAGACCTCCATGCCTTGTTGCTTTTCTATCGATATCCCGCCCGGTCTCCATTTACATTAACCATGGTTCTGTTCCACGATAGCAGATATAGCCAACCGTGCTTCGGTATCCACCTATATCTCGCAGGTGATAGGAAATCACCCGACTTCTACCGGTCTAAGCATGGCTAAGCATATATTCGATCCTGGACCTATACCGGTTAACGGGATAATATCTGGACAAGGAATGTACATGCATCAAGTGGTTTCATTCAACTCTTATAACCTAATGCATCAATCATAATTACGTAAGTAAACATTTGTAAATTACTGGGAGACTTATAATGCTCCGGGGCTTGCCTCGCAGAAAGGAAGTAGGGCGATGGTCAGGGCACTCCGGAAGCTCTTCAGGGTTCTGCTCCACGCCTTCGGGAGCTGCGGCTTGCGGATCTTCCTGCTGGTTCCCTTCCTCTGCTTCTTCGAATTCTAGCAACGTGATCTCTTCCTCCGATCCTAGATGCATGAGTATGGTATGAGTATTACGAATGCATAATGTTAACAAGTACATCGCGTTGTTTGAGTAGGTGCATATCTCTTCTCGCTTACTACTTAACTACTTCTACAATGCATCGACTATGCCATAAACAGTATCTACTTGTTTCACTCATAACTGGAGTTCTAAAATTCCAAATCTAGTGATCCTGGACTTTCTGGAAAGCTTATCAAATTTTCTACAACTTTGTTATTAACCATTTTTACAGTCTATATCAGTTTCAACATGCAACTCATCATATTCTAGAATCAGTCCGGAAATGACTTAACATGCGATATAAAGTAATAACACCTCTACTTCATGTAATCATTCACAACTGACAACCTAGAACCTACCAACAGTTTAAGCATACCAAACATGGTTAAGATAATATAATGGCAAAGCCCAAACTATTTATTAAATTGCCTTTATTATTTTATTTAGATATCTAGGTTAAATAATAAATATATATCAGATGTGCTGAATAAATTCTCAAAAATTTACAGAGCCTTAATAATGCTATCAAAGGACTACTATAAAAATTTCATGTCATTTTGCTAAGGAGAACATCCTATACAAAAATGATAAGGAAGCAAGGCTTGAAATAGCATAAATGGAAAATCCTATTGAAAAGTGTCAAGCAACAGATTTCTTATTTTTCTTAACATCCATATGGTACTAGTATCACCTCCAACAAATTTCATGAATTTTGGACTCATAATTAATTTATAAAAATTCATGCAAGGATTAACTATTTATAAAAGAAAAATCTATAACTATAGATCTACACATGCACTGGTCCTCAAATTTTTATCCAAGCTCATGTATAACAAGAATAGCCTACCACAAAAATTTCATAATTTTTGGAGCACAGGAACTCTAGATATAAAATAAACAAATTTGAATGCATTCAAAAGCACATTTGAAATCCCTATTTAAATCTCCTAGAAATTTCTACTGTTGAACCCAAGAACATATTTTTCCTAAATACTACACTTCCTAAGGAACACAACCATATTTATTTCAACATTTTTGGAGCTACCAAACTAACGATACAAAAATAACAAAACGAATCAAAAACTGGATTCAAAATGAGTTAGCCTATACTACTGCTGTCGCTGACAGGTGGGACCCGCTGGTCAGGGGACCCCACGCGTCAGTGACACGGAGCAGAGCAGCGGCGCTGCTGGGCACTGCGCGGCTGCGGCTCGACGACGGCGAGCTTCGCCGGCGGTGAGGTCATCAGGGTAGGACCGACATGACCTGGCGAACCTATTGAGCCACTTGGCCGGCCCTATTGCTGACCCTAGAGCTAGCGGCGGCGGCCATGGCGGAACGGCGAGGCTGGACCACGGCAAAACGCCGGCGACGTCCTCGGTGGCCCGACCTAAGGCTCGGACGAGCACCAGGGGTACTACGGCGGACCTAGCGCGCTAGCTAACGCTTGGAGAGGGGGACTGTGGCGGCGTGGCCACGACGACAGGGCTTGCGGCGGAGCTCCGGCGAGGCGATGTGCGGGGCTAGAGCTCACCGAGCTTAAAACGGCGGGCACTGGCTGACGCAGGGAGTCGTGGGGAAGACGGCTATGCGATTGCGGTGATGGAGAAGCGGCTATGCGAGGCTTGTGCCGTCAACGACGACGGTGGCGCTGCGGGAGCTCGACGGCTATGCTTGCGGGTGCTGCGGACTGGCGAAGGAGACCGAGGTGAAGTGAAAAAGGAGCGTGGCTGAGCGCGGGCGGGCAGTTGGCGTGGTGAAGGCGCGCTCGGGCGCAGCGTGGCCTGCGCGGTCAGGGCAACGGCGACGCGCGGCCGACGGGACCTCCACGCGGCGGCTCTGCTCTGAAGCTGGTCGGCCACTGTGCCGATCGATTCAGTCGATTCAGTCGCGCGATGCAGTGCCTGACAGCGCGTTTTCTCATTGATTTAACTGCTAATCCTTGGCTCCAACTCGTAAATGATCTAAATGACTTTCGTAGTCCTAAGTACCAGCTACAAATGTTGTTCAATGATCGTGTTCCAATTCTCATCGTACACCGAGTAAAATCATGATCAAAGTCGGCTCGTCAGGCTGTCAGTCGAGCAAACACTTAGAAAATTTGTTAAGTGTTGAAATCAGGATTTTGATGATTCTTGTGATCCAATTTCAAATAGGTTAGGAGCTGAATCAGTCCAAGACATAAAAATAAAAGTTGTTCCTTATGTCATACACTACAACTTTGCTTTAGTGAACTCCTCCATGCAAGGTCCCTAACACCTAGTTCAACTTTAGTCAAACATGTCACTTTGAAAACATGATCCAAACTCAAACCATGGCTAAATGACTAAACTAGCCCTAGCATTACATACCAAAGTTGTTCATGATGATATCCTAAGTATGTTTGAGTAATTTGCAAGGCCATTTAAGCATTTCATGTAGTAGTCACTCATATAGCTATTCAGGTCAACACATGAAATATCGCTTAAGTGCTTGATCATGAAATGTGGCCTTCATGAACAAGGTTCCTTTTGTTAACCTAAGTATAGCTAAGGTGTTTTAGTGACTAACATTACACACTAGCATTTATTTGCACAGGATCATATGCATAGGTTACAAGAAACACGAAATAACAAGCAATGTTTCATATGTTTCTATCAGATGTTTCAATTGTAAATGATGATTTATGAATGCTTGATGCTCATGCTCATGTTATGCAAGTCAAGTTATGCAAGGCTAACACCCGAGGTGTTACAGCCCCTCCCCCTTATAAAAATCTCGTCCCGAGATTTGCAAGACCTACCATTCTTGGAAAAAGGCGGGATAAACTTCTTGCAGATAATCTTCTCTTTCCCATGTAGCATCTTGTTCACTATGATTGTTCCACACCACCTTATAGAACTTAATAATCTTACTCCTTGTCACTCTCTCCATCATCTTCTAATACTCGAATTGGCTTTTTCCTCATAAGTCAAATCCGATTGAAGCTGCACGTTGGTGGGTGCAATAGCTTCTTCCGGTACTCGAAGACATTTCTTTAGCTGAGAAACATGGAACACATCAAAGATTGCACTCATCTCTGGTGGTAGTTGTAGCTTATATGCAACATTTCCTTTTCGTTCCAATATTTTGTATGGCCCTACATATCTTGGTGAAAGCTTCTTTTTCATCCCAAATCTCTTCACACCTTTCATGGGTGATACTCTCAAGTACATATAGTCACCTACCTCAAAAGTTAGTGGTCTTCTTCTTCTATCGGCATAACTCTTCTGTCTTGATTGAGCTGCCTTCATGTGTTGTTGGATGATACGTACTTGTTCTTCGGCTTCATTGACAAAATCAATACCAAAATATCTCCTTTCACCGGGCTCGATCCAATTCAATGGAGTTCTGCATTTTCTGCCATACAAGGCTTCAAATGGAGCCATTTTGATACTCGCTTGATAACTGTTGTTATAGGAGAATTCAGCTAAAGGTAACCATTTCTCCCATGAACCTTTTGAAGATATAACACAAGCCCTAAGTAAATCTTCTAGGATTTGGTTTACTCGCTCTGTCTGTCCTGACGTTTGCGGATGATAAGCTGAACTCCTGATTAGCTTGGTTCCCAAAGCTTGGTGTAGGTGCTCCCAGAAACGAGCTATGAACTGTGGTCCTCTATCTGAGATTATAGTCCTGGGTACTCCATGCAATTTCACGATCTGTGAAACATATAACTCAGAGTATTTACCCGCGTGATATGTGGTGTGAACGGGTACAAAATGTGCTGACTTGGTGAGACGATCAACAATGACCCAGATTGAATCGTGACCTTGGGGCGTTGTTGGAAGGCCTGTGATAAAGTCCATGCTGATTTCCTCCCATTTCCATCCTGGGATAGGCAATGGCTGAAGTAATCCAGCGGTTTTCATATGGACGGCTTTCACTCTGCTACAGTTATCACACCTAGCAACATAGGCTGCAATCTCTTTCTTCATCTTAGTCCACCAAAAACGGTTTCTTAGATCCTGATACATTTTACTACTACCCGGGTGGATAGACAATTTGGACGAGTGAGCTTCTTCTAAAATCTGATTCCTTAGCTCACGGTCTTTTGGCACCACTAGTCGGTCCTCAAACCATAATACACCTCTTTCGTCCAATCTAAAATGTTTGGTCTCTTGCTCTTGCATTTTTCTCTTGATGTGACTTATTCCTACATCAGTCTGCTGTAGCTCTATGATTCTGCCCTCAAGCGAACAACTGATTGTGATATTGTGTAGTACCGCAGGATGTAGCAAGTTGAATCCATCTTCCAATAGCGCTTCCATAGTGTTGCAATGGGACTTCCGACTAAGTGCATCGGCTACCACATTAGCTTTACCCGGATGGTAATGCACTTCCAAATTATAGTCCTTAATCAATTCCAACCATCTACGTTGTCTCATGTTCAGTTCTGGCTAGGTAAAGATATACTTGAGGCTTTTATGGTCAGTATAGATATGACATACATTGCCCAACAAGTAATGTCTCCATATCTTCAATGCATGGACAACGGCTGCAAGTTCCAAATCATGTGTAGGGTAGTTGACTTCATGTTTCCTCAACTGCCGAGAGGCATATGCAATTACTCTCCCTTCTTGCATAAGTACACATCCCAAACCTATTCCTGATGCATCACAAAATACATCAAAAGGCTTTTCAATGTCTGGTTGTGCTAGCACAGGTGCTGTAGTCAACAAAGTTCTGAGGGTGTGAAAAGCGGTTTCACATTCTGGTGTCCACTTGTATTTCTCATCTTTTTGAAGTAGTCTGGTCATAGGCTTAGCTATTTTTGAGAAGTCTGGAATAAACCGACGATAGTATCCTGCTAACCCTAGGAAACTCCGAACTTCATGCACCGAAGTTGGGGCTTTCCAATCCATGACCTCCTGTACTTTTGATGGGTCTACTGAGATTCCATCTCTAGATAAAATGTGACCTAAGAAAGGCACTTTGCTCATCCAAAATTCACATTTGCTAAACTTGGCATATAGCTTATGTTCCCTCAGTCTGGATAGGACAATCCTCAGATGCTCTTCATGATCGGACTCATTTTCTGAATAAATCAATATGTCATCGATAAACACGACTACGAACTTATCAAGTTCGGGCATGAATACCGAGTTCATTAGGTACATGAAATAGGCTGGAGCATTTGTTAGTCCGAAAGACATAACCAAATACTCGTATAAGCCGTACCTAGTAGAGAAAGCAGTCTTAGGTATATCCTCCGGTCTAATCTTTATCTGATGGTAACCTGACCTCAAGTCAATTTTGGAGAATACCTTTGCCTTCGCTAGCTGATCGAACAAGATGTCGATGCGGGGTAACGGATATTTGTTCTTGATGGTCATAGCATTGAGTGGTCTGTAATCTACACACATCCTCAGTGACTTATCCTTCTTTTTCACAAACAATGCTGGACATCCCCACGGAGATGAGCTAGGTTGGATAAGACCTTTATCCAATAGATCTTGCAATTGAACCTTAAGTTCTGCTAACTCATTGGGTGGCATTCTATATGGCCTTCTGGATATGGGTGCGGTACCTGGTACTAATTCAATCTTAAATTCCACGTCCCTATCCGGTGGTAGACCTGGTAATTCCTCTAGAAATACATCCGGAAACTCACAAACCACGGGAATATCACATATGGTGGTGGCTTGGATAGCACAGGCTAGATGTTGGGGTTCGAATTCGCGGGAGAGTGGAACTAGAAAAGCATTCCCTCCCGTGGGTTCTCTCAACATAATGGTACGGGTGCTAGTGTCAATAAGAACACCATGATCCTTCATCCAATTCATGCCTAAGATTACACTTATCGACAATCCCGGCAATATTATCAAATCTGTTGTGTACTCCCTCCCTTGTATCAAAATGAGTACATTTTTGACTATCTTTTTGGTAGTAACAGTACCCCCTGCTGAACTTATGTTAAAACCCCCTTTACTTACTTCTATTATTTCTTGATCATGTCTAGATGCAAATGCTTGACTCATGAATGAATGAGAAGCTCCTGAATCAAATAAAACAACAGCGGGGTGCTTGTTGACAAGAAACATACCAGCCGTGACAACTTCTCCGGCGGGCACTTCCTCCACAGCGGTATAATGCACTTGTCCCTGACGTGCCCTGGCATTCACCTGCCTCTGATTATTCTGCGTGGGGTTGCCATTCCTCTTGGGGTGGGGGCACTCCTTGGACCAATGACCCAGTTGGTTGCAGTTGAAACAGGGTTGATTACTTTTGAATCCGGCTGAGCTGTCCTGATTGCCATTTCCTTTTGGTAAGGCAATAGTAAACGCCTTACGAAATGGTTTCTGTGGCCTGTTATTCTGAGCTTTCGGTGGTGGAGGCCTGAACTTGGGTGCAGGTGGACGGATTTGTGGCCTAGCTGTGATAGGCGCTTTTGACTGGAAAGATCCAGATGCACCGGCCTCATAGGCCCTCTTGCGACCTTTAGCAACTGCATGCATGTTGTTGTGATTTTCTTGGGTCAAGGCATCACTAATGAATTCATTGTACGTGGCACATCGGGAGTTTGCCATAGTCTTCATTAATTTGGTACCTAGACCTCGCTTGAAACTCTCAATCTTTTTCTCTTCAGTATCCACGAAACTTGGAGCATATCTTGACAAGTTGTTGAATGCGTGCATATATTCTGTGAGTGACTTGGTTCCCTGAGTGAGCCTCATAAATTCTGCTGCTTTCATGCGCATCAGGCCCGGGGGAATATGGTGTCCCCTGAAAGCCAGTTTGAATTGATCCCATGTAACTCGTGCGTTAGCAGGTAGAGACGACAGAAAGTGCGTCCACCAGATTCCTGCTGGTCCTTGCAATTGATGGGAAGCATATTCTGCTTTCAGGTGCTCTGTGACCCTTAGCAGACGAAATTTCTGCTCGATGGTATTCAGCCACTCATCAGCCTGCAGTGGTTCCTCAGCCACCTTGAAGATCGGCGGCTTCGTGTCCAGAAACTCCTTGAATGAACTGTGCTGATTTGGCTCGGCCCCTGGTTGCTGTGGGTGGCCACGAGCAGTGTTCTGCGCGATAAGGCGCAAAGCTTCTTCCATTGTCCTCTGGCTACCCAGGAACTGGGCAAAGAACTCCTGAGCAGACGGCGGGGGTGGGGGTGGCAAGTCATCCTGGTTGCCATCCTGGCTGCCACCCGCTCCAGCACGGGTGCGCGTCATCTGCGAAGTTGCAACAATAAGCGATTATTGGTTGATGCCAAGAGATTGCAGATGAATTAGGTACTCATGCCAAACTGAAATTACTGGAGAAATTCTCAAAAGCACAATAAAAACAGAGGCATAATAATTCATTCTCGCAACATGACATCACCAATTTGACCACTCATCGTGCTCATAACGCATGCAATTTAAAGCGTGATTCACGACAAAGTACAGGAATTGCATTGACGTTCATCCAAACGTGCGATTAACATTACATGATAGTCTGGTTACTAATGTCAACTTGGAACTACAGATCCATTACATAAATAGAGGTGATACATTAGTCTTTCCACTAAATGCGAAGCGATCTAATCCTCATCATGATCACTATCGAGGTCAGACGCAGAATCATCTCCTTCCCCAGGTTCTACTTCTTCTTTCAGGTGCCACTTCTTCTTCTTCTTCGTACCCCTCTAGATCCATTTCTGCGGCTCCAGGTGGTACATAAGGGTGGAGCCGATTGTGCAGTAGATGAACCTCTTGATGCAGATTATCATTGTATTCTTCAGCATTGGCCAGCTGCTGTTCCAGCTCAAACTGTCGAGCTCTCAGGACATCTTCCCTGGACCAAGCTGCATTCCGTTGGTGAGTTAACCGAGTCATCTCTTCGGTGAGCCTCTCAACCTCGATGTCGTGCTCCCTCTGAAGTTGACGTCGGTCTTCACGGGCATGACCAAGAGCACTAGACACACGTCTGAGGCTACCCTCAACTCCATCTAACACTCTCATCGTTGCGAACATGGCGCTCATTGCAGGGTTATCGCTGTTCTGCCCTTCTGCTGCACCAATTTCCAAGGGTCTTCCTCTTGCCTGCTGCCATGAGTCAGTGGAGGGATTACCTCTTGGAAAGACTCCAACCAAAGCGGCTGCCAGCTCCTGAGGAAAACGATCCATGATATCCCTCAAGATTCCAAAGGCTGCCCTGCCAGCTGCTTCTTCAGCAGTCCTGCCAGTCGACTCATAACACCAGCCGGTCCACTCAGAATCATCACCTCGGGGACGAACAACGGCCTCCACAGTAACTAAGAGACCTTCTCCCAACCGCTCATTCGCCTAGAAGTAGCGGGGTTCCATTCCATCAGGATAACCTACATAGCTGAGCACTCTCCATAAGAGTGTAGGCATCCCAAACTCTCCAAGGAACGTGTGACGTTGACGGGTACGTGGAGCAAGCTGACGGCTAGGAGCTCTTCCTCCGGTGGACTTGCGAGCAGTCTGCTTGGTGCGTGCCATCTGTACCATTAACATGTACCCTTGGTGAGACAATGCCATAATGGATAAGAGTTACATAACCGAGTAAGAATCTTATAAGGGGAGTAACAATGTAGTTATATGAATGGTAATTTAACATGATGCATGCTCGTGCCGTACGTCCTTACAAACTTAGGAAAAATTTGTTTCTAACGGTAGACACGGTGGCATACATACGTTCTCTCATAAATAGCGTAACTAGTCGAGCTACACGTTTCGTTGTTAGTGTACCTGCATAAAATTTCATTTCAGCCCCAAACCCATAATGAAATATGCCGAATGTAATTGTAAATACTTCCATATATGTATACCCATACATATACTTCCGTATCAATCTACCCGATAAGAATTTAAACCCACAATTAAATACGTACCATATACACATGCAAGCATGCATACATAGCCGTACCAAACTAACTCTTCCCGACCGCACGCTCACATCTTGCGGTCATACTCTCATCTTACCTTGACGTAGAGGCATTTGATCCATACATTACCACTCAAGTGAATGGCATCCATACTATAGCACGCCGTATGGACGACGAAGTAAAAACCCCCATGTTAGTACTTAAATAGCCACCTAATAGTCCTTAATTTGGGCATAAGGAAAGTGATCAATGGCACACTTTAGATTTCAAATACCTATTATATGACTATTAGTTGCTAGAGAAGGGTTTTTGGAAAACAAAAACTTTTGTTTTAAATACACTTGTGACAATTAACGTTGAATCTTGCTCTGATGCCAGCTGTCGCAGAACCGACCAATTTATAAGAATACAAGTACAATGGCAATCCGCAAGCGGTCGCACTGTTATACTTGAACCCATATAAACCCGGTAGTCCGTCGAGTACCACGACGGGTCTCGATAAACGATTTACAACAACCAAGATCGTACAGGATTCAACATACATGCCACATATTACATAAAGTTCACAGATACGTTTCATCATCAGAGTACGAATAAAAGTTATTACAAAACAAGTTTGATAATTAAAGCGGAAGCAAATAAGTTCGAAGATAAGTTTCCAACGTAGTTTGATACAGTGCCATGCCAGATCACGATCCACAAAAGCAAAGATAGGAATTACTAAGGAAGCCTGCCCAAGGCTTACTCCTCATCCACAACGGGATAGAAGCAACTCTTGCAATAACCATGATACACAGTGCCATCTGCAACAATGGGAAAATAAACCCTGAGTACGAGAAGGTACTCAGCTAGACTTACCCGTCATGAACCAGAAATAAAATGACTCCAAGGATCATGCAAGGCTGTATAAGTGGACGTAACTTGACAACATTTTTGCAAAAAGGCAATTAATCTTTGTACACTTGGGATTCCTTTATCAAGTTAATTATAACTATCCATTTCTAGATTTGCAACTACCCTGTGCCAAACATGTGGTATATTATTTAGAATCATACAATAGTAACCATAGCAGGTAATATAATTCCATATTCATCCGAACCATCATGTTTCATAACACAGTCACTACGATGTTGGAGCTAGCCAAGTTTCTCACTATCCGGGAGAGACGGCGATTCGAATCGATTTCTACCAGCTGGGAATTTATTCCTAACACAAACCCAGATCTACCAGCCACGATAGTCTTAGGTCACCTTTGGTACAACTCAGGTACACATTTCGCGGGTCCGTACCGCGCCGCACAATCTGGAACACCAGATGCCAGGATGCTCAGGCCAAGCCTGCCCTTGGGCTCAGTCTGATCGTTCCCCGGAAGGAGCGCACAACAGAACGATTCCCGGCCTGAGTTGAATTACTCGGCTTCGCGGTCGGAACAAGTTATCCGGCCAGCTAAGTGAGAGGCATGCGTTCAATCTTGTCAGAAGTTCCAACAACGGTACGGTCCTTGATCGACACAGACGGGGATAGATCCACACCCAAGACCTCCATGCCTTGTTGCTTTTCTATCGATATCCCGCCCGGTCTCCATTTACATTAACCATGGTTCTGTTCCACGATAGCAGATATAGCCAACCGTGCTTCGGTATCCACCTATATCTCGCAGGTGATAGGAAATCACCCGACTTCTACCGGTCTAAGCATGGCTAAGCATATATTCGATCCTGGACCTATACCGGTTAACGGGATAATATCTGGACAAGGAATGTACATGCATCAAGTGGTTTCATTCAACTCTTATAACCTAATGCATCAATCATAATTACGTAAGTAAACATTTGTAAATTACTGGGAGACTTATAATGCTCCGGGGCTTGCCTCGCAGAAAGGAAGTAGGGCGATGGTCAGGGCACTCCGGAAGCTCTTCAGGGTTCTGCTCCACGCCTTCGGGAGCTGCGGCTTGCGGATCTTCCTGCTGGTTCCCTTCCTCTGCTTCTTCGAATTCTAGCAACGTGATCTCTTCCTCCGATCCTAGATGCATGAGTATGGTATGAGTATTACGAATGCATAATGTTAACAAGTACATCGCGTTGTTTGAGTAGGTGCATATCTCTTCTCGCTTACTACTTAACTACTTCTACAATGCATCGACTATGCCATAAACAGTATCTACTTGTTTCACTCATAACTGGAGTTCTAAAATTCCAAATCTAGTGATCCTGGACTTTTTGGAAAGCTTATCAAATTTTCTACAACTTTGTTATTAACCATTTTTACAGTCTATATCAGTTTCAACATGCAACTCATCATATTCTAGAATCAGTCCGGAAATGACTTAACATGCGATATAAAGTAATAACACCTCTACTTCATGTAATCATTCACAACTGACAACCTAGAACCTACCAACAGTTTAAGCATACCAAACATGGTTAAGATAATATAATGGCAAAGCCCAAACTATTTATTAAATTGCCTTTATTATTTTATTTAGATATCTAGGTTAAATAATAAATATATATCAGATGTGCTGAATAAATTCTCAAAAATTTACAGAGCCTTAATAATGCTATCAAAGGACTACTATAAAAATTTCATGTCATTTTGCTAAGGAGAACATCCTATACAAAAATGATAAGGAAGCAAGGCTTGAAATAGCATAAATGGAAAATCCTATTGAAAAGTGTCAAGCAACAGATTTCTTATTTTTCTTAACATCCATATGGTACTAGTATCACCTCCAACAAATTTCATGAATTTTGGACTCATAATTAATTTATAAAAATTCATGCAAGGATTAACTATTTATAAAAGAAAAATCTATAACTATAGATCTACACATGCACTGGTCCTCAAATTTTTATCCAAGCTCATGTATAACAAGAATAGCCTACCACAAAAATTTCATAATTTTTGGAGCACAGAAACTCTAGATATAAAATAAACAAATTTGAATGCATTCAAAAGCACATTTGAAATCCCTATTTAAATCTCCAGAAATTTCTACTGTTGAACCCAAGAACATATTTTTCCTAAATACTACACTTCCTAAGGAACACAACCATATTTATTTCAACATTTTTGGAGCTACCAAACTAACGATACAAAAATAACAAAACGAATCAAAAACTGGATTCAAAATGAGTTAGCCTATACTACTGCTGTCGCTGACAGGTGGGACCCGCTGGTCAGGGGACCCCACGCGTCAGTGACACGGAGCAGAGCAGCGGCGCTGCTGGGCACTGCGCGGCTGCGGCTCGACGACGGCGAGCTTCGCCGGCGGTGAGGTCATCAGGGTAGGACCGACATGACCTGGCGAACCTATTGAGCCACTTGGCCAGCCCTATTGCTGACCCTAGAGCTAGCGGCGGCGGCCATGGCGGAACGGCGAGGCTGGACCACGGCAAAACGCCGGCGACGTCCTCGGTGGCCCGACCTAAGGCTCGGACGAGCACCGGGGTACTACGGTGGACCTAGCGCGCTAGCTAACGCTTGGAGAGGGGGACTGTGGCGGCGTGGCCACGACGACAGGGCTTGCGGCGGAGCTCCGGCGAGGCGATGTGCGGGGCTAGAGCTCACCGAGCTTAAAACGGCGGGCACTGGCTGACGTAGGGAGTCGCAGGGAAGACGGCTATGCGATTGCGGTGATGGAGAAGCGGCTATGCGAGGCTTGTGCCGTCAACGACGACGGTGGCGCTGCGGGAGCTCGACGGCTATGCTTGCGGGTGCTGCGGACGGCGAAGGAGACCGAGGTGAAGTGAAAAAGGAGCGTGGCTGAGCGCGGGCGGGCGTTGGCGTGGTGAAGGCGCGCTCGGGCGCAGCGTGGCCTGCGCGGTCAGGGCAACGGTGACGCGCGGCCGACGGGACCTCCACGCGGCGGCTCTGCTCTGAAGCTGGTCGGCCACTGTGCCGATCGATTCAGTCGATTCAGTCGCGCGATGCAGTGCCTGACAGCGCGTTTTCTCATTGATTTAACTGCTAATCCTTGGCTCCAACTCGTAAATGATCTAAATGACTTTCGTAGTCCTAAGTACCAGCTACAAATGTTGTTCAATGATCGTGTTCCAATTCTCATCGTACACCGAGTAAAATCATGATCAAAGTCGGCTCGTCAGGCTGTCAGTCGAGCAAACACTTAGAAAATTTGTTAAGTGTTGAAATCAGGATTTTGATGATTCTTGTGATCCAATTTCAAACAGGTTAGGAGCTGAATCAGTCCAAGACATAAAAATAAAAGTTGTTCCTTATGTCATACACTACAACTTTGCTTTAGTGAACTCCTCCATGCAAGGTCCCTAACACCTAGTTCAACTTTAGTCAAACATGTCACTTTGAAAACATGATCCAAACTCAAACCATGGCTAAATGACTAAACTAGCCCTAGCATTACATACCAAAGTTGTTCATGATGATATCCTAAGTATGTTTGAGTAATTTGCAAGGCCATTTAAGCATTTCATGTAGTAGTCACTCATATAGCTATTCAGGTCAACACATGAAATATCGCTTAAGTGCTTGATCATGAAATGTGGCCTTCATGAACAAGGTTCCTTTTGTTAACCTAAGTATAGCTAAGGTGTTTTAGTGACTAACATTACACACTAGCATTTATTTGCACAGGATCATATGCATAGGTTACAAGAAACACGAAATAACAAGCAATGTTTCATATGTTTCTATCAGATGTTTCAATTGTAAATGATGATTTATGAATGCTTGATGCTCATGCTCATGTTATGCAAGTCAAGTTATGCAAGGCTAACACCCGAGGTGTTACAGTGTACACCCCCTATGACTCCAACCGGGGGTGGCACGGGGAGTGGTTTTACATTAGGAATCTAGCGGCAGGCTGTTCCCAGCATTCATCGGTGGGAGGCCGGAGAAGCGGGATAGTTGGTCATGGGGTTGCGCCGTTGGTGGAGAGGATGCGGCCGATGTGGAGGTATAGCGGTCAGTTGGACCCAGATTGTGCGTCACTGGAGGACCTACCAGACGACGAGGTCTAGAGTCGCCTGGGCCGGGTGCTGCAGCTGAGGCCCAAGGAGACGGTTGTGGGGAAACCCATACCGTTCAATGCCTTGGTCGTATCCTGACTGGTATGATCCCTTCTTTTTCATTCATGTCCCTTCCTCTGCTTTTCCTATTTCCTAATTTCAGGTCATTCATTCCATAGGGGCTTGAAAAGTACAAGTCCCGACCGCACCTTCCTAAGGGTCCAGAGGGCGCGGCCCGGTAGGCCGCCTAGAAGGAGGCGGCAGATGCTAGGAAGAAGAAGAGGACCAGGGAGGTTTGGCGGAAGCAGGAGAAGGAGCGGGAGGTCACCTGACGCGTGAAGGCTAGGGAACATAGGAGCGACGTCGAGTCAGAACTTGCATCGGATGATCCTACAGATGTGGATGACATGGTCTTCTTCGACGAGGAGGAGAGTCGGGAGGTCGTTGTGACCTCGGCGGAGTGTCGCGACCCTGCAGTGACGTCTATTGGTGAGGAGCATGAGACCGCGCAGCATGCGGTGGTTCCCACACCGAGGAAGCGTGCGGCGAGCGCGGACGCCGTTGGCAGACGAACAGCGAAACAGACATGGTCACCGCGCCCCTTGGCAGTGTCGCTGGTCCCATCATCGCCTGTGGTGGATGCGGTTGAGCAAGCTGGGCGGTCTGAGGAGCAGACTGGTGCCCATACGTCATGTGACTTGCAGCCGGTGGATGCTCCACCCGTTGCTCCGGTCGGGGAGTCCTGAGCCAGAGGTCATAGCAACCTAAAGGCCGGGCAGGAGCTGGTTAGGACGACTCCGCCCCCATCTGAAGCGAGGGGGCGCGGGTCGAAGCCTGGGAGTGGTCCTTGTCCTGTAGGTCCGTCGTCATTAAGGCCTGCCTTTAGGGTCATGCCGCTCACTTCTCAGTGTGTTTCCCTTTGTCGCTCTTTGATCTTTTGCTGGTTGAGTCTTTTTAGAGTGTGACTTACCTGCAATTTCTATCAGTGGCCGAGGGATGATGGAGCTAAGCATCGCCTCGACTCCCATGCAGGAGACCTGGAGGCCCACCCTGCAGCATGTTGCGGCAAACGACGGGGGGAGCAGGGTGGTGGAGGCAAGCCCTTCCCTTTTGGGGGTGGTTGCTGCCATAGTGACGGCGGCAGCATCGACTTTGGCGGTGATTCTAGTGTCGACGGCGGGGCTACGATGGAAGTAACCCTCACGGCCCCTCCTCCACTAGTCATGGTGGAAGAGGAGAGGGAGACCGAGCTCTCGGCCTCACTAGGCGAAGGGCCGCCTGGCTCATCCTTGTTGCTAGGGCCAAAGGCACCGAAGGAAGGTGCGGTCGGGACAGAGTCAGGACGCCCGATGGCAGTCTACGCGAATGAAGTGGTTGACATTCCATTTGACGACGAGGTGGGTGTCACAACAGGGCCGCTGGTGTTGCTGTGGGAGCTGGCGGTGGTCCAATCAGAGGCTAGGCCCTCCGGTGGGCTGCTAGAGGGTGACCTAGAGTGGGCCTGCCCTGAGGATCAAATGGAAGCGCGGTTTGTCCTTTGAGATTCCCGGGAGCGTAAGCTCTGGGAGATCCTTGGGGAGGATGGGCATGCCGCGGTGTCTGAGCTCACCAACCTATCCGAGAAGCTTGGAAACGCCTAGAGGCAGGTTAGGTTTGCTCAGCAGTTGGTGGAGGTCGATCTGCAGCTTGCCGCGGCGGTGAGTTTTTTGTACTTTGTCCTTGACCTTTGAACTTTTTGTTGGTTGCCTTAGCACGCCTGTTTTTTGTAGAGTCTAAAGGAGATGTCGTCCCGCAAGTCTCGCTTCCTTCGGATGGAACATGCCTGGATGGCCGAGCTCGAGCATTGGGTAGAGTCCGCCTACCATGAGTCCCAGGACCGAGTGGCCGAGGCGGCCACAGCGCGGGCAAAGGGGCAGCGTGCGGCAGAGCGGGCGACTACCGTTGAGCAAGGGCTCGAGGCGATGAAGGCCCGCTAGGCGGAGACTGAGGCGAGGTTGCGGGCATCCCTAGCAAACACTGAGGCGGCATTTCAGGAGGCCTTGCCGGCCCTTAAGCCAGAGCGGAGCGCTTTGGCGTCAGAGCAGGCCGCCCTAGAGTCAGTACGGAAGGCCCTGGAGGTAGAGTGGAGGGCCTGGTTGGAGGCGAACCAGGAGGTGCTCGCGCTCCAGGGCCGGGTGATGGGGACAGAGGAAGCGACTGCCCGACAGTGTGAGCAGGCGGCCTAGCAGGCGGAGGATCTCTCCATCCTTGAGAACTTCCATGTCGGTACGTGCTTTTTCTATTCTTTGTTGTTGGTTTTTTCCTTCAGCCTGTTTCTAAGCTTGTCGCTCTTCTCTCAGAGCTGGATGGAAAGGTGAAGATGCTGGAGCGGGACCTAGAAACGACCTAGGTGACCCTTAGCCGGAATGTGGAGGAACTGGCCAAGTCCCGTGAAGAGCAACGTGCTCTCGAGGGGGATCTTGACCAGATCCACAATGTTGCCTAGCTTGTTGTCTTGGACATCTTCGGGTCGGCGCCCAGCACTAGCGCACCCATGGTCCAGTTGGCGGAGGTCCCAGATGCGGTTTGGGACCTTATCAGGAGTGGGCTGTTCTATGAGGCATCAGGGGTGCTGACATCAATGGCGACGCACCATCCGAACCTAGACTTCACCGCCATCTGCAGCGGGTATGCTGAAGGCTTGAGCATGGAGGACATCTAGTCGATCGGGGAGGGCTTGCTGCCGCACACAAGGTCAGTGGCGGAGCAAGTCTCTGCCCAGTGGGTGATGGATGTCCACTGTGAAGACATGGCTAGAAGCATGCGTGGAGAAGATGCTGCCCAGTTTGCAGACGGCGCGGAGCCTAGGTTGGAGGCGAACGTTGCCCTGGCCCCAACCGAGGCGAATGTCGTGCCACCGAGGAGTGAGCAGCCTGCTCCTCCGTTGGTTGCTCCGATAGCAGATGCCGCCGGGCTGGTCCAATAGCTTTGCAAAATATAAGTAGTTTAGTGAAGGTAGAAGTTTAAGTTTGTGGGGGAGCCTCGATGTAAATATTACTGTGTGCTTAATGACTACAGTCAGTTTTGTTTTTTGTGATGGAATTGCTCCATTCGGGGGAGCCTGTTCCCTTTCGTTCCTTAGTTTTCCCTTAGCATAATTTTGTTTTTTATTCTTTCTTTCTCGTACCTGCCCGTTTGTCCCGTAGGCCATGACCTTGGGAGCCCGGGGCATGGCCCGCGAGGCTCGGCTGCTCGTAACCGTAGGGAAAGGCGGGGTGCGATCGGTTGGAATGTTTTTAAAGCAAAGTTACGTAAAGGAAAACTAAGGAACAAACTATCCCGTTGGTTGGGTAGGAAGGAATTCCACCATATGTAAACAAAACAGGAAGGTAGTCATTTATGCATAACGATAGTAGTGTACCCTAGTGGAGCCCCCGAGCGCCTCGGGCCGAAAAGTGTTCGGGTCGGGGTGCTTTTGTAGGAGCATATACTAAGTAGACAATGGTAAGATTGAAGCTTAGGAAAAATGACAACTATTCCAGTAGTTCGGGGAGATGGGCGTCATTGTCGTCCTTCGGTTAGTACACATCCTAGCCCGCTACGCCCCCTTTCTTGGTTGCTGCCTCCTTGCCTTTGCTGGCCTGCCATAGAGGGTGCTTGAGGAGCTGGCAGTCCTTGTAGAGGTGTTGTACGGGGTAGTCGTGGTTGGTGCATGGGCTCTCCATGATCTCGTGGAAGTGGCTGGAAGGGCCCTACTGGGCTGCGTGCCTACATGATCAGCAATGGCGACCAACGCAGAGTTGGCCGGTCGGTGATGATTCTTTCTGTTCTTTCCCCCCCTCTGTGTGGAGGGGCCTTTGTCCTAATCCCAGCGCTTGGCCTTGACCTTGCCCTAGACTCCGTCGAAGCGCGATGGGAGTGGTGTTTGTTGGGGGTTTTGGACGAAGGCCCATGGTCTCGGGCCATCAGGGCTGGGATTCCGGTCGCTGCTGCGTGTGTCTCGGTTTGGTCCAAGCCACATGAATATAGGTGGTCGGTGCAGAGCGGTCACTGGGTCAAGACGAGGTGCTAGTTTGGCCTCCTGTGCCGCACTTTTTGATTGTAGCGGCAATCGGAAGGAGCAACCCATCTGCCGCGTTCTCGTTCCCCTGGTGGAGAGCGAGGACATGTATCGACGTCGCGATATGGAGCACTCCACTTGTTGAATGGTGGTGGTCTCCACTAGAGTCCAGAGGTTCCAGTGGATCGCCTGCTCATGAGGGTCATTCGGCTCGGATAGGCAGCACAGAAGCATTGCCATGGCGGTGATGTTCTGGTTCACCCGAGCAAAGTGCGGGGGATCATTCCCCCTGTCCATGGTGTTGTGCTGGACCTGACGGGTGCACCCTCGGGCGCTGCTTGCCGGTCTATGTGCATGGGGCATAGTGTGGTGCACCGGGCATGCCGACGTAGTTGGTGGCTGATGCAGCCACCGTTGTCGCAGTTCCTCCCCGTGCTCAAGTGTGAGCTTGGGTGTCTCCGCGTGGGGGTCTAGAGAGGTGTGAGTCCGTGAGGACTCCGCTTCCACCGGTGGGTGTCCTAGAGGGTCCGCCACGACACACTCCTAGGATGGACGGTGGCTAGGTGCCAAGTCGCCGATGCTGGAGCCGTCATTCTCACCATCGTCATCCATGAGGTCGTGGAAATAGGTGGGAGCATAGCTCGTCATTCCCATGAATTCGGATGCGAGAGGGGGTGGCGTAGGCATCCTTCGGAGCCCCCGGGCGTATACGTCTGTGGAAGACGCGAGGCCATAGGGGAACTGGTCGTACGGCGATGATGTTGGGGACAACGGGGTTCCACTGGGTAATCGGCGGAAGATAAAGAATAGTAAGTAAATAATAGCGTGCATATTACTTACAACAGGGTTTGAGTAGAGAGTTTGCTCAGAAAGAAGTGCAGATGTCGCGTCATCGAAGCCACATGTCCTGGAGTTGATGGAGGGCGCTCCTCCGACGGGTGTCGGGACGTGAGCCTCCTCGCGGAGATGTAGCACGCCGAGTCGGTCGGTGACAAAGTTCAAGCTTCTGAAGAGGAAGGCCTAGGATGGCTCGAAGACGGGTGGAACCCGCATCCCAGCGGGTGAGAGTGCGGGAAATTCTAGCGAGTTGAAGCAAATCGTATTGCCCAAGCCCGCCATGGCAAGGGTGGTGGAAAAGTGGGCCATCCGATGACCAAAAAGTGTTAAACGTACAGCGTCTTCCCCACGGATGGCGCCAACTGTCGGTGCAGAAAGTGACCAATAGTGAATATTTGTAGTTTTGCTGTACATTGTGATCGGAGATGGCCTAGCACTCAATGACACAGGATTTATACTGGTTCAGGCAACGTGCCCTACGTCTAGTTGGGGTCGGTCGGTGACTTTATTCCTAAGCCTAGGTGCTCAAAGTTTGCAGTGGGGTTACAAATGAGAAGGAGAAAGATGGGGTGTATAAGAGGTCTGGTCGGCTCCAGTCGGAAGGGTCAAGAGTGACAGGAACTTCGCTATGAGCTAAGTGTTCAAGTGGGTGCTTGAGGTCCGAACATGGCGGTTCTATGGTTGAGAGCTATCGATATAAGGAACTCTGATCAACTGGTCTCTGTCCCCTTTGTTGGAGGAAGCACACCCCTTTTATAGATGAAGGGGACAGCTTTACAAGTGAGAGGGAAAGGGTGCATATGCTACTGAGCCTTGTTGTCCACGCCTACCGAGCCTTGTTGACCACACCGGCGGGTACCAGATAATGGTAGGCGCCTACAACACTATTGATGTCACTGTAGAATGTTAGATGCATACGAGAGGTCGTACTGCCTTTTTTAGGGATGGTGGACGTCGGTACCTACAAATACTGTTTGAAGCCTAGAGGCATGTGAGGAGCCTCGCTATGTTCACCCAGTACGGTAAATCCTAGCACCCATACCGCTATCGATGCCTAGAGGCACGTGGAGGGCCTTACCATATGGGAGTTTTAGCAGCCCCTGCAATGCTGTAGAGGGAGATGTCGGCGCCTACAATACTATTTGTGTCAGGGTGGCTACAGAGTACTATTCCATGTAGGGTATGGTCCCTGGTACAATGGTTTTGACTTGTGAGCCTTGCCTTGCCTTTCTCCGCATGTCTTCTGGTTCCTACAAAGCGGGCATCCCCGGTCGGATGGCTCCAGTTGGCTCTGAGTGTGCTGGTCGGAGAAGAGCGGTGAGTAGGGTTCCTACAAGCCCCGATCGGAGGGACGCAGGGTCGGAGTCAGTAGCAGCACTTTGGGCCTGGCCTTCCGATCGGAGAGGGCGTCCGGAGGCGGCTGGAGGCCAAAGCGAGTGCTTCGATCGGAGTGGTGGGCCAAAGGGGTCGACGAGCGGGCGCTGCTCCTTTCGGTCCAGACCTTCTGGTCAGCGACTAGGCCATCCTTCCTACCTGTTACATTGAGACTCTTGGGCCGAGCCTTGGCGTGGAAGCTGGTCCCCGAGGGACCCCAGGTTTATGAACCCAAGAACACTAATGGGAACAAGTGGAAGTTTGGATAGTGATGCTAGTGGCAACATGGTGGATCAAAAGATGTATCGGTCTATGATTAGAAGCCTACTCTATGTGACCGCATCAAGGCCGGATATGATGTTTAGTGTATGTATGTGTGCTAGATTTCAAGCCTCACCAAGAGAAAGTCATTTGAAGGCAACAAAGAGAATATTGAGGTACTTGAAGCATACACAAAATGTTGGATTGTGGTATCCCAAAGGAGTATGATTTGAGTTGATTGGATATTTGGACTCCGATTATGTGGGATGCAAAGTTGAGAGAAAGAGCACATCGGGCACATGTCAACTATTGGGAAGATCACTTGCGTCTTGGTCATCAAAGAAGCAAAATAGTGTAGCACTTTCAACCGTCGAAGCGGAGTACATTTCGGACGGTAGTTGTTGTGCTCAATTACTTTGGATGAAGGCTACTTTGAGTGATTTTGGAATCAAGTTCAAGCAAGTGCCATTGCTATGTGACAATGAAAGTGCCATAAAGCTCACCAACAACCCGGTTCAACATTCAAGAACAAAGCATATTGATGTCCGCCATCATTTCATAAGAGATCACTAACAAAAAGTGGACAATTGCATTGAGAGTGTAAGCACCGAAGATCAACTTGCCGATATCTTCACCAAGCCACTTGATGAAAAGAGGTTTTGCAAGCTAAGGAATGAATTGAACATACTTGACTTCTCCAATATGTGTTGATGCACCCTCCACTTATATGACATGCCTCTCCTTCGAGCAATCCAAGGTAAAAGTTGATTGGCATGGCATACATCCTTGCTAAGGACATGTTTAGTGCATCTAGACATATTTCACATTTGAATAGGCTCATTCATGAAAATCAAATGAATTTGATGCTTGTATGGTACCACCATTGCTTGTATGCTTGAAATGATCTAGTAGTAGCATATGACATGTTTGTGGACTTGTAAACCTAGTGTTTGATCTAGAAAATAAGCTATAAGTGTTTAACTCAACATGGTACAAGATAACCCTTATTTGGAGGTGTGAAGAATCTTGTCCTTGGATCAAACCAAGTTAAATATCTTTTGCAAGTAATCTAGATTGAACCAAATTGGGAAAATGATCCTCATTTCACATGGTTTCACCCCCAACCCATCTATAATTTGAGCTCACCTTTTGTGCTAATTGTTGACAAAGGGTGAGAGAAATTCACAAAGATAGTAAGATAGGAGAAGCAAAAAAAAATGAAATGACATTGTAAGGGGAAAAATAAAAAATGCACACAAGTAGGGGGAGCAAGCTCATAAACTTGTATCTTGCATTTTGATGTGCATTTCATATATTTGCTTGCATAGCACAAGTTCTAAATTTCAATATCCATGCTTGTGTGGTGTATGCTAGTTATATGCTTGAATGGTGAAATGAAAAACTAGCATGCATAGGCTAAAGTAACTAGACTTATGTTCATTTTATGCAAACTAGACCCTTGCTTGTAATGTTGATCTCATGGGGTATTCTAGTTTTTGTGTATATATAGTTACTAATGGTGCTAAGGATGGTATATTGGTGCACTCCGATTGGTATCATGCTTCAAAGGTCCATCTCTTATACCTTAGCATCATACGGTAGAAATTGACTCCTATATTTCCTATCTAAGTGTCGGTGTTTTGGATCGGTGGATCCTCAACCAACTAGTGAAAGTGTACTGTGTGCCCCTAATCCCGGATGGTGATGCAAAAAGACACAAGGTTTATACTAGTTCAGGCAATAAGTGCCCTACATCTAGTCTAAGAGAGCGATCTTGTATTCCTTGCACCGAGGTGCTTGTAGTAGGGGTTTACAAGCTGGGCGAGAGAGGGAGCTTGTCCTAGGTCTCTATGTGGAGCGACATGGGTTGCTTGAGATGTTGATCTCAGGCAGCGGGGGAGCATGCGTATTATAGAGTGTCGAGCGTTGCTGGAGCATGTGTGTGTCTGAGTCTACGTGAGTCTATCTATGCGTGAATGTTCGCCCTTAGAAATGGCCTCGGTCACTCCCTTTTATAGTTGAAGGGGGGACAGGGGTGATACATGTGTTTGCTACATGGCATTTTGTGAGCGGAGGCGGTATGTCTGAGCCCTGTGCTTGTCGCTGTGGCGGCATGGTCGATGGAGCGGTCTTGTCCTTGACGCACTGGAGCGACGTGCCGGTCATGCCCGATCCTATGTGACGTGGGAGCTCCAGTGATAGCTTGACGCAGGGCATGGCGGATGACGTGTCGGTCGCTGTATGTCGACAGCGTAGAGAGCCGAGGCTCAGTTGGTGCAGAGGCCGAACCATCATGGGGGGCTTGGCGGGCTTGAATCCCGAGGCTACCGAGACCCCGAAGCGGATGGCCAAGGCTTGGAGGGAGCAGTTGGTCCTGTACATTGATTCCGAGGCTACAGGTACCCAGACTTGACTCCCCATGCCGCACTATCCTCGGAGCAGTTGGGGTTAGGCAGCACAGTGCAGCACGGGCATCAGTCATGGGCACAGCGCCGAGCACAGCGACCGGTAACCCCCGCCCCGTCTTGTCCTGGACAGCATGGCGTTGATGTGACTCCCATCTCATCGACCACTCCGCTGTACCGGGCTGTCGTTCGGCTAATGTCGCGGGAGTGGTTTGTTGTGTTAGTTAGGCGTGACGTCCCGGTCGAGGCGGCAGTGACGGGGTGGCTGCTGAGCCAGCGTCGAGCGAGGCGGACAATCGGTACCTCGTCCAAGGCCTTACGTGCGGGGCCTCGAGCGAGATGGAGAATCGGTACCCCATCCGAGGCCTTACGTGTGGGGCCTCGAGCGAGACGGAGAATCGATACCCCATTCGAGGCCTGGTGGGAGGTGCCTCAGGCGAGTCAGAGAATCGGTACCCTGTCCGAGGCCTTACGTGCGGGGCCTCGAGCGAGATGGAGAATCGGTACCCCATCTAAGGCCTTATGTGTGGGAGGTGCCTCGGGCGAGTCAGAGAATCGGTACCCCGTCCAAGGCCTTACGTGTGGGGCCTCGAGCGAGTCGGAGAATTAGTACCCCGTCCGAGGCCTTACGCGCGGGGCCTCGAGCGAGACGGAGAATCGGTACCCCGTTCGAGGCCTTATGGTTTCATTTGGGCCGAGCCCGCTTCGGGTAGGTCCGGATTTGTTCGAGGTGGGCCGGGTGGCCCAGCGGAGCTTCAAATAAGGTTGGGGTTTGCTGGTAGTTGTCTCTTGGCTTCGATTTTTATAGGGTCTAAGTGATTTTTTCAGTTTTTGCTTAGGGGACCCCTTTTTATGGTACCCGACTGTAGCCCCCGAGCCTCGGGGAGAGTGTGAGCGCTCTCCCTGAGGTTTTGACGAGACTTGGCTCGCGGCAGCTCCTAGCGGGATGGTGTTTCATACTCGAGGCCTCGGTGGGTGCGCATGAGCGCACCCGGCGGGTGTAGCCCCCGAGGCCCTGGAGGAGTGGATTTATTCCTCTAGGGGCTTTTCTCATGTTGAGCGGGGGGTTTTATCACGTTTGCCAAGCCCACAAGTGCGAGTTCAGGTCGTTGGGTCTCGACTTGGTTGTAGGAAGAGCCCCCAAGCCTCTACGTGGAGCAAGAGGGCGATCAGGGGTTTCCCCATCTTTTTTGTGCAGCCCTCACGCATCCTTTTCATTCGGAAGGAGGGGTGGAGTATGCCAGGCTACCCTCAGTGGGCGCGAGCAGTGACACCTCCGGTGAGCTATTATCGGGTAAGTCCGAGTGGAGGCCCGTGCCCCATTCGATAGGGGTCAGCTAGTGGCCTAGAGACGTACTCCAAAAGTACCAGAGGGCTTCTCTAGTGGGTCCTAGGGCCATTTGATTGGCCTCGGGGGCTCGGTGCCTCCCTGCGGTGGGATTCCATTCAGAGGCCTCACTGCCGATCTCAGACACGACTTAGGGCATCCCAAGCAGTCACTTGCTTGGGCCTTGGCCATGTACGGGCTCGCCCATAGTCATCCCTAACTCTGTTTGTCCAAGGGCGGCTATCGAGACCTTCGGGGGCCTAGCCTTCGAACCCCTGGACAGTAACGGGTTCGGTGCCTTTTATCGCGTTTGCCGAGCCCTCGAATGCGAGTTCAGGTTGCTGGGCCATGGCTTATTTGCAGGAAGAGCCCTCAAGCCTCTACGTGGAGCAAGAGGATGATCAGGTGTTTCCCTATCTTTTTGGTGCGACCCTCATGCATCCTTTTTGTTCGGAAGGAGGGGTTGTTTGCCGAGCTCCCGAGTGCGAGTCTAGGTCGCTGGGTCTTGGCTTGGTTGCAGGAAGTGCCCCCGAGCCTCTACGTGGAGCAAGAGGGCGATCAGGAGTTTCCCTGTCTTTTTTGTGCAGCCCTCGTGCATCCTTTTCATTCAGAAGGAGGGGTTGTTTGCCGAGCCCCCGAGTGCGAGCTTGGGTCGCTGGGTCTCGGCTTGGTTTGCAGGAAGTGCCCCCGAGCCTCTACATGGAGCAAGAGGGTGATTAGGAGTTTCCCTATCTTTTTTGTGCAGCCCTCGTGCATCCTTTTCATTCGGAAGGAGGGGTGGAGTATGCCAGGCTACCCTCGGTGGGCGCGAGCAGTGACACCTCTGGTGAGCTATTACCGAGTAAGTCCAAGTGGAGGCCCATGCCCCATTCGATAGGGGTTAGCTGGCGGTCCAGAGACGCACTCCAAAAGTACCAGAGGGCTTCTCTAGTGGGTCCTAGGGCCGTTCGATTGGCCCCGGGGGCTTGATGCCTCCCTACGATGGGATCCCATTTAGAGACCTCCCTGCTGGTCTTGGACATGACTTAGGGCATTCCAAGCAATTGCTTGCTTGGGCCTCGGCCATGTACGGGCTCATCCATAGTCATCCCTGACTCTGTTTGTCCTAGGGCGGCTGTCGAGACCCTCGAGGGCCCAGCCTCCAAACCCCTGGACCGTAACAGGCTCGGTGCCCAGTTCCTTCATCTAAAAGAAATCGGGTGGGGGATATTCCCCTCCCATCGGCTGACAACGGCAGGTGCACCTTTTGAGGTGGTTTCTCAGGGAGACAGAACGGCGCCTACCATCATTGTGGTCAGATGCGACGCGACGTCAGCGGATGGGACATTACTGTGCGTGCGCTATTAATAAGGGAAAGGTGGGCGTGTGGGCGGTTTAATCGGATCCGGATTAACTGTGCCAGATCTAAGGGAAGCTTCCCCAGTTTCGTCACCCATCTGTTTCACCCCCCTCCTGCATAAATACATGATGAGCCTCGCCCCTCTCCTCCTTACCTTGCCTGCATTCACCTTTTCTACCCTCGAGCGGTTGCTAAGAATAGAGGAAGAGAGCGCTAGGGAGAAGAAGGGAGAAGGGAGAGGGAAGGCGCGAGAAAGAGAGAGGGATAGCGAGAGCTCATCTTACCACCGTAGCCGCATTCTCCACCGCACCCATGGCCGGTGGCGCTATTGTCATTCAGGCGGACCCTTAGGGTCCATCTAACGTGTCCGCAGTGGAGCTACAGTCGCTTGTCAACGGTGGCCTCCTCTGCCCGGTTACTGATCCCACCAGACTGGAGTGGATTGCTCCAGGAGCCAAGCCAGAGCTGAGGCCACGCGATGGGTACATCGTGAGCTTCGTGGCTTTCTGCGAGCGTGGTCTTGGCCTACTGGTGGACCGGTTCATGCGGGCGCTCCCGCACTACTATGGCGTAGAGTTTCACAACTTCAACCCCAACTCCATCGCGCAGACGGCCATCTTCGTCACTGTCTGTGAGGGGTACCTAGGCATTCCCCCACTGGGAGCTATGGCTCTACCTCTTTCGGGCGGGGCTCACCACCAAGCCGACGGGTACGACGGGCATGCGGAAGGCGATGAGGGCCGGTGGCTGCACTCTCCAAGTGCGCCAAGACTAGCAGCCCCTCTACATCCTAGCCCAGCTCGTGTCATCCAACCGTCATTAGTACAACAGCTGGTTCTACCTCCGCAACAACAACGGTGGACTTCCCCCCTACACCGGGCGGGTCGTGGAGAGCCAGCCAGAGAAGTGGAGGTACGGCGTCCTGGTGGTTGATTAGCCCAAGCTACGGCCACTCTTGGAGGGGCTAGAGAGGCTACGCAGCGGTGGCCTTATGATGGCAGTGGTCATGGCGGCCTTCCACTGCCGGAGGGTGCTGCCGCTGATGGCTCGGTGGCAGCGCCTGTTCGACATGACACCGGATGAGCAGATCGAGGGCATCCGGATGTCCACCATCGCCCTCTCTGATGAGGAGATTCTACGTCGGGTGAGACAGATGGTGGAGGGGTGCCTGAGCAGCAGTGGTCTAACCCATTCATGATGCGCCCATCGCAGGGGTACCTCTCTCTGGTAAGTCATGTGCCGCTGTGGCCCCTGAGGCCTCCTTGCTCCTCGCATTTTCCTATTCCCTTATTTGTGTTCGCCATTCCTATAGGGGATGAGGGATGTGCGATCCTCCCCACCGCCCATTCCTGAGGACGTAGAGCGGCGAGTGGTGAATCGGGCGCATGCCGAGGCGTAGAAGAAGCAGAAGGACGCCGAGGAGGATAGGCACAAGAGGAAGAACCTTGAGCGTGAAGAGCTAGAGAAACATCGCTGGCATTAGAGGCACAAGGGTCTCCCAGTGGAGCCATCTCCATCACCATCATTGTCGAATTCCTCGAGCGATGATGACGAGTGCGAGGCAGGGTGGGGTATCCTGGACCATCTCCCTCACATCAGGGGGACGACGTTCAGGACGTCGGCGAGCAGCTCGGCATTTCTAGGGGCAGGAGGAGAGGATGCCTCGGGGCCGATGATCGCCCACCCCGGAGCCGAGGCCGACGCGCCCGAGGTACGGGCGTTAGGGAAGCGCGCCATCAGCCCGGTGGGCTCGACGGCGGAAGTGGAGCAGGCGACGGCGGGGGCAATGCAACCACCTCCATAGAGGGTCGAGGGGGCGCCGGAGTCCGGCGAAGGCCGGCCAGCACCAACGGACATGAAAGCCATGCCACCGCCGCCGCCACCGCCATTGCAGAGGAGGGACGCAGTGCCAAAGCGGCTATGTCCCCGTTTGAGGTGAGTATTTTGTCGGTGGAGTTGTAGCATTTCTCGCTCGTTCTTTGGCCATATGCTAACCCTATGAGAGCTTTGTCTTTAGCCGGAAGCGTCAGGTGGAGGCGCCTGCCTTAGCACCACATAAGGCGCTTAAGGTGAGCACCAGCTCCCCCGCCCAAGGAGAGGCTACCGAGGGGGACATGAAGCAAGTGGGGGAGGAGGTGCCTATGCCTCGTGAGGCCGAGGCCCACGCGTTAGATGAAGCCGAGGCGCCCCCAGTCGCTGAGGCCACCGAGGGCAAGGCCGAGGCCCCTAGGACCTTCGAGGCCAAAGCGACGGAGGTCGGGGCCCTCAGGGCTTCAGAGGCCAAAGTGGCGGGCGTTAGGGCTCCCTGGGCTACTGGGGTCGAGGCGGCGGAGGCCAGTTTGGGCATGGTGGAGCCAACGGGCTAGGATGCAGAGATGGGGGTGGGGCAAGCCTCAGTACCACCCCCAGTCCAAGACCCGCCGCCGTCGTAGGAGAGCACCCGGGAAGCGGAGGTCCATTCAATCTCCTCCGATGATACTTACCAGGGGAAGGAGGTGGCAGATGCCGAGGCGGCCAGCACCATGGAGCAGCCAGCTCTGACTTCTGGCAAGGGAAGCTCGACCCTCATGCGGGTACAACCTGAGCGCCACGGGTGGGATCACCCACATGTATTGTGGCGGAGCCGGGATGACCCTGAGGGGGAGCCTCTGTTTGCCCTCAAGGATGCGGCTAAGGGGGGCGTTGGGGCTCCTTCGAGCAATTCCGTCAGCTGGCGGAGCGGTCACTGCGGACAGCATTGTCTGTCATGGCCGACGATCTACCCGGCGTTGCCTAGGTACGCGCCTTCTTTTCTCGTGCGGTGTCATCTTTTTCCCGAGTTTTCTCACAGCGCTTGACGTCCGTTCTGCCTATCTAGGAGCTTGAGGCCCAGTCCCTCAAGAAGTTGTTGTTCCTCCGGTGGGAGAGGGGCGTCTGGGACCAGCTCTGGTAGTAGAAGGACCTGCTCGCCAATGCCAATGAGCTTCTGTCGGCATGGAGCGCGGAGGTGGAGGACATCTGCCTTCGCTGTGATAACATGAAGGCCGTGGCAGCCACAGCTCAAGAGCAGGCTGCCCCTTTGGCATTGTGGATCAAGGAGCTGGAGGAGGAGTTGACCCAGGTGGCCGGTGAGCGGGACACCTTCAGGTCCCGGGCCAAACAAGCAGAGGTCTCTGCCAAGGCCATCGCCGGGCAGCTGGGGGTGGAGCAGGGCGCGCACCTACTGATGAAAGGTGCCTTGGCGGAGGCCCTTAAGGTGGCTGAGGCCTCTTGGGTCAAGGTCCAAAGCTGGAAAGAGAAACCTGAGGGTGAGTCCCATAGGCCTTCGCCCTTGTTCAGCTTATTTCCTTTTGTGCTTAACCCTATCCCGTTTGTCTTGGCGCAGGGTTGGAGAAGGAGGTCTCCTAGGTAGCTGAGGCCTCCATTGAATTGCAGGCGGTGCTCAAGGCCGAGATCTAGGAGCACAACGCACTATAGAGCGCCACCCGTACTGCCTGCGAGGCCCTGGAGGTTGGGGGGTCGAGCCAAGCAGCTCCCTCGGGAGCCGTTTGATCACGTTGAGTGGCCAAGTCCACGAGCGGCTCCAGGGGGCGCTACACACGAGGGTCAAGCGTGCCCTGGCCGTTGTCTCCTCGCACTATGCCAGCGTCGACCTCAAGGCCATTAGCAACAGTTATGTCTTGGCTGAGGATGACGAGGAGGCCGATGAGGAGGTCATGAAGCTGATGGAGGCAGCCGATGCCCCTGGCACGGTGCTGGCCAAGCTGTTCGAAGAGGAGGTGGTTCCTCCTGCGCCGACCGCCGACGCTGGCGACCCGGAGTTCTGACCTGGGCCAAAGGGGCCATGTAAATGGATTAGGATTATTATTGTATCGTAACGCTTGTGGCCGTCGAGGCCTTTTTAAAGTACTTATGCGTCTACACTTTTTAATCGTTTTTTATAGTATTTCCGAGCCTTTGCCTTGTGTCTCGTCTCTGCACATATCACTTGCAAAAAACTTCCTCGGAGCCTAAGCTGCCCCTCGGGCAAAAGGTGGTGAGGGAGTTGCCGTAGCCCAGAGGCGTAGGCTATTCTCGTGGCTCGGCTAGCCTTTTGGCCTTGAGACAGACTTTCAGTCCTTAGGTTTTTTACAATCGATTTGTCAGAGAGCGCGAGAGAGTTTGGCGTAGAATTTTTTCGGAAAATGATTAAAAAATGGTGCATGGGACTTAGGGGGGTCCCCCCTTCTAGCCCCCGAGGGAGGCTCGGGTCTACAGAGGCAGAGCCGAGTCTCCCTTGTAGCGTTATCGTAACGCCGATCCCCCATCGATGGGCTCGGGGGGTTTCTCGAAAAATTAGAACAACTAAAGAACGCTTCTTTAATGTATTTCGAGAAACAATGTATACAATGCTTGGAAATTTGAGGGTAGAAGCGACATATCTGTTCTATGTTCCATGTGTCGTTGTTGGGGAAGATGGCCCTGACAGCCTCTTCACCCGAGGTGAAGTTAGTGGCGATGTTGAGGAGCGCAGCCGCCGTGGTTGGTACGTTCTGGCCTAATTCTCAGACCAGGTCTCGGCAGGAGGTGCCGAAGAGGAATGCCTGGACAATTTCTGAGTCACCGACGCTGGGCAACTCATTGCATTGCTTGGAGAAGCGTTGGACGAAGTCTCAGAGAGACTTGTCCGGCCTTTGGCGACAACTCTTGAGGTCCCAGGAGTTCCCGGGGCACACGTTTGTGCCCTGGAAATTCCTGACGAAGACCTTTACCAAGTTGCGCCAGTTGTGGATCTGTAGGGGAGGGAGGTGTTCGAGCCAGGCTCACGTTGAGTCCGACAAGAACAAGGGGAGGTTGTGGATGATGAGCAGGCCTCCGTATCCTGCCGAGGTGGTGCCGTGGGAAGTTCCAAGGTGCCTCCACATTGTCGAGAGGCGGAACTCTCGGCCTGCTACACCGCGGCAGTCTCGAGGAGGTCCCGTAGCTCGCCGTGGGCCCATTGCCCCTCCGAGGTAGAGGGCTTGGGCATCATTTGGAGTAGCATCGCTGCTGCCATGACGTTCTGGCTAGCGCGATGGAAGATAGGGGGTTGATTGTCCCCTTCGTCGTTGTTGATGTGGCGGTTGACGTCGCGAGCCCTCCACCGGGCTGCTCCACCATCACCGCGACCCCACTGCTCTTGCTCGAGAGTGTCTCGGAGCTGCCACACAAGGAGTTGGTCTTGTTCAACCTTGGCCTGATGCTCACGGAGCTGCTCCAGGTCAAGGCATCGAAGTTCCTCGTGGGCGGGGTTCTCGTTCCGCGCTGTCGGAGGCTCGATGTGTGGAGGTGTGGTGTCGCCTGCCCCTTGGCGGAGTGGGGAGTGGTTGCCTGCCCCTTCATCCTCATCGCTCGTTCTCAGCATCCCGAGCCCGATGTGGAAGCACTCTCGAGTGGGATCGTAAGTGCCTTCGTCGTCGAAGTCGGAGTAGCCAAAGCAACTGTCGGGGACCTAATACCGGGGTACCCCAGAAGGTGGAACCAATAACCACCGAACGTGAAAAACTTCTAGACGCATAAGGGCGCCGTGTCATCCCTTGTTCGAGTAACAAGAGTTCGGTTCCAGCCAAGAGCCAGTCCCAATAGGCGTCTTTGCCAGTGATTAGCACAAACCCTTGGTACGTTATGCGGGGACGGAACAAGCCGACAATGGCCCTTCTAGTCCGACCCCCGAGGCCGATCCGCCAACTGTTCCTCCCGACCCCGAGGTCATGGAGCTTGAAGAAGACCCAGCAATGGAGTCCGATCCTCCCAATGACTGGAGAACGCTTTACCTCGACTATCTCCTCCACGACGTACTACCGACTGACAAGACAGAAGCCCGACGGCTCGCACGACGTGCCAAATCCTTTGTTCTTGTAGAGGGCGAACTCTACAAATGAAGTCACATCGGAGTTCTGCAACTTTGTATCCCTAGCGAACAGGGAAAACTTCTACTGAGCGACATCCACGGTGGAGCATGCGGTCACCATGCCGCACCAAGAACCTTGGTTGGGAATGTATTCCGACAGGGTTTCTATTGGCCCACCGCAGTAGCCAATGCCAAGCAAATTGTACACACCTGCGAAGGGTGCCAATACTACGCTCGGCAAACACACCTCCCGGCCCAGGCTCTCCAGATGATCCCCATCACGTGGCCCTTCGCGGTCTGGGGGCTTGACCTGGTTGGGCCACTTAAAAAGGCACCCAGGGGCTTTACCCACCTGCTTGTCACCGTAGACAAGTTTACAAAATGGATTGAAGCTCGGCCAATATCCACAATCAAATCCGAGCAAGCTGTGCTGTTCTTTCTCGACATCATCCATCGCTTTGGAGTACCGAACTCCATCATCACCGACAATGACACGTAGTTCACCGGTAGGAAATTTGTTTGCTTCTGTGATGAACGACACATCCGAATCGATTGGGCAGCCATCGCGCACCCCCGGACGAACGGGCAGGTCGAGCGCGCAAACAGCATGCTTCTTCAAGGCCTCAAACCCAAAATTTTCAACCGGTTGAACAAGTTCGGTGCACGTTGGCTCACTGAGCTCCTGGCTGTGCTCTGGAGCTTAAGGACGACTCCTAGCTGGGCCACTGGCTACACACCCTTCTTCATGATCTACGGTTCCGAAGCCATTCTCCTAACGAACCTCGACTATGGAGCACCAAGAATCAGAGCATATGACGAACAGGGAGCCGAGGCATCTCACCAAGACACCATGGACCAGCTGGATGAGGCCCGCGACATCGCCCTCCTCCGTTCAGCCAAGTACCAGCAAGCGTTATGGTGGTACCACAGCCGACGGGTGCGGGGTCGAGCCTTCAATGTCGGAGACCTCGTCCTCCGTCTTGTGTAGAGCAACAAGGATCGCCACAAACTCTCCCCACCCTGGGAAGGGCCCTACATCGTCGCGGAAATACTTCGCCCAGGCGCCTATCGGTTGAAAACCATCAAAGGCGAGGTCTTCACCAATGCCTGGAACATTGAGCAGCTACGTCGTTTCTATCCTTAAAATAAGCTTACACTTTTCCTTATCAGTTTTTGTCTTAACAGAACCCCGATCCTTAGTGACTTCTGACCCCTGCAAATCGCGAGGGGTCAGACCTCACTCGGGGGCTGGCATGTGATCGTAACATATGTCATGTGTAATACAAGTATTACGCTCGCAAAAAATTCCTGTGTTATACTTACAAACATTCTCTAAGTTTTCCATTCGCCTCATAAACGAGTCTCAAGGGCTAAGATCTTGGGAACCAATTCTGAATACAACTGGTAGGACTACGAGACACCCATGCCCTAGTGGTTGCAACCTCTTTGCTCACCAGTTCAATCAGAATTAGTTCGCCCATGTTCCTAGCTTCCTATGACTTAGACCATGAGAAGAGTTGGAAAGCGCTAAAATTGTTCCTACATAAGGGAGAAAGATAAAAAAAATGGCTTGCCATAAGCAAAGGATGTAATTTTGTTCATTTTTTGCACAAATTCACCACTTACAAAGCGATGTCATTACAAAAAGGAACAATATACTCAAAGGACTGTTTACTCGGGGGCTTCCCCACAACGTTATTTCATTACAGTCTCAGCTCAGCTCTACCACAAGTTCTACTGCGGTCGCCGCGCCATGCTCTCCATCGATGACGTCCGGGGCGTGTACACGGGCCAGCTCGTCTACTGCGGTCACCGCGCCACGCTCTCCATCGGTGACGTCCGGGGCATGTACACGGGCTAGCTCGTCTACTGCGGTCGCCGTGCCACGCTCTCCATCGGCGACATCTTTGCTGGATCCTCGAAGGCGCCACCATCTACGATGCCTCCGCCGGAGCGTCCAGGGACTACGCCATCGTCGTCAGCCGCAACCCCGGCAGCGACGCCACCGCCATGGCGTCTGGGGACTATGCCATCATCCCCAGCCATAACCCTGACAACGGCGTATGGGCAGGAAACGCCTCCCGCCAAGGGAGGAGCACAGCGAACGACGGCGCAGTCAACGACGTACGACGCCCACCGATGCCTTTTTTCCTTCAGCAGCAGCGACTCCTCAGCAAGGGCCGCGCGCACCATCTCATCTACGTTGGATAACCTCCGGCTCGACATCACGCACTAGACTCATGAGCAAATTTGTAAGTTCTCTATCTCTCTCTGGCATTACTCTTCCTCACTCAGGAACTGCCGCGACGCACGGACACGTTCGGCGGAAAGGAAGAAGAAGGAGAGATAGCGGCTCGGTGGCAGAAGAGGATGTGGGATGAGAACTCCTCTCCCCCTCCCTATTTAAAGAGGAAGCGCTGTAACTAAGGAAAGGTGAAAGGACCACGGACGACCCGATGACGGGACCTTTCAGATCTCCTGGGTCGGCCATTCGGCCCAGAAGACACGATGAACGAACGACCAAAGAAAGATAAGCCTCTCAGCTTTCTCACTTTATGCGTTAAAATTCGTTTGCGAGTTTCCAACCCCGTCAAACAGCGGGGACGCGAACATCACTCGGGGGCTGCCGAGGATGACTACCAGTCTAGACATCCTTTTCACCCAACCCCTTCGTACGCTTGAAACTAAGGATGCGAAATACGGGCATAAAACTTTGAGTAAAAATGGGATGAACTAGCAGACCCTATGCCTCGGTAGCTATGGTGCTTCTTTTCGCCAGTAAAAACGTGCTCAAATGCCTCTCGCATCTCCGACTTCAATGTCTGCCTTCTCAGGAAGGGTTCGGCGGGGCCCACCTACAGAGTCTCTCCCAAAGGGGAAGCTGTCAGGTTCCCTAAGTTAATTAAACGGCTCGAATCGCCACCGAGACACGAAAAACAAAGAATAGCAATTCTTATGCAGGTTACTTCAACCTCGTCACAAACGTCAGGGCCCGAACCCATCTGGTAGGAGCTTTTTCGCCACTCACATCACCAAGGTAACGTTACCGACCCTGCCTTTATTTTCAATTAAATCTTGCATGCAAAACATTGCATCCCAACAATTTGTGTTGCACCACGAAACGGCTGTCGCCTCATTCGATATAGGCAACCACAGGCTGAGGTTCGAAGGTCGGCCCGCGAAGGGCTCGAGGCCACCTCACGCTGAACAGAGCCAAGGAGAGATAACCGAGACGAGCCCCAGCGGCCCTGCCCGACCTTGCTCAGAAGCGAACCAGGATGTCTCGACCTTCTCTCGTTCGATTCTAACCTCGAGCCAAACCCACAGAATCTCCATCGAGGAGAGGCCATCGGGCCCCCTGAGCTTATCGAACGACTCAGACATCTGTCGGGAGGCGGGTTAAGAAGTTGTGGAGTGCCACCAGAGGGCTCTGCTGACCCCATCAGCAAATGATGGACCCAGATTCCACATGAACGTACCCGTTAGCGAGCTCGTTGAGCGTGGTACTCAAGCCATCGAGGCAAGTGTCGTTCACTCAGCCCCTCCGATTGCGAAAACCGAGGACGGGGTAACACGCAAATAACGACCGACCCCTATCAGACCCTAACAAGGCTCGGGGGCTCAGGCCAAATAATACAGGGACACAGGTTCAAAGGCCCCACCTTGCCGAGCCCATAGAGTCCCCAGTTGGGATTTCTGTTGGAAGACAGGGCGGGGAATATTGCGATGACATCCATTGTCACCAAAACCACGATTCCGATCTCCAGTAACACCCGACCCCAGCAAGTGCGGGGGTCGGACCTTACTCGGGGGCTGTTAAGGTACGGCTACCTCCTTTCCTTCCTTCGGAACAATCTCCTCGCATTATAATCAGCGGCATAATTCAGGGGAACATATTGGTAAGATCATAAAA